>NC_036252.1:19291769-19336829 GCF_002742605.1 Olea europaea var. sylvestris | reverse complement strand
TAAGTGTAGAAGTTTTTCTGTTTTAGGGATCTGAGTTTGTCGTATTTTCCGCTTGGAAGGTTGTTATTGCTTATTTTCAGAATAATAGCTTCATTTCGAGGTGAAAATTTTCAGTTCTAGATGGTTGTAGGAAACTGATCATTTTGGGATCATTGATTTTGCGTTGTAATGTAATGAAGGTTGGATTTCATTTTTAACGAGATAGCGCAGAAGGAAGTGGAGGGGTTAGGTTGGGATCGAAAATCTAATATGAAACCTAGTTTCTGAGCTTGTTAGGAGCTCATTTTGTAATTATAATTATGGGTTTATGAATTGGTTAGACTCGGGTGGATTTATGGTATTTAAATAACATGGGGTTGAGAGATTGGCAAACTTAGGGCCTCGGAGAGTTTTTCTTTTTCATCCTTTTGATGATCTTCTAGCTGGTAGTGCTAGCTGGATTAGGTACTAATGGTTAGGAGTTGATATTTCAACTACAATTTATAAATACCTTTATTTTTTGCAGTAGGTTTTAGTAGCTGATTTGAAATTTCCTGCTTTGTCTCCTATTTTATGGCTTTTCCTTGTAATTTGACATTAAAAACTGACCAGATCAAAAACCATGAACTGAGATTGATTAGCAAAAGAAATGATATTTTAGGATTGATGATTTGATTACACAGCTTTATCAGGTTTACAAGCTGAATGTAATTAAAAGTGAATAGTATTTAACTAACTGTTTGAAACATTGTTGGTTTTGTTATTTTATAATATAAATCTTTTGTATAATATGTATATTTGTTATTTTAATGTTAAGTTTTAAGTTAACAATAAGTTCCATAATATTTCGTTGAATTTTGTATTTACGTTGATTTTAGGGGCCTAATTTATGGATTTCGCCTCGAGCTTCGACAATCACCGGACCGGCCCTGGAAACAAACGCTGGGAATCTTGATCTCGTGTGGTGTATATATACACACACTACAAGGATGGCGGATGGCACTTCATTGGAGAGAAATATTTCCTAGATTCTTGTATACTTGCCTTGATCATTGCTCAAGGATGACAATGTGTATATTCTACTGTACAATGAAAACGGTTGCAATTTGATAATTAATGGGAGGGGTGACCGTGGGGGGAACACATTTTCATTTTAAACCACACATCATGACATTTTTTATTAATAACATAAACAAGAGAATATAATCCCTCACCTCCATGTGGAGAGAAAAAATGAAGAACTTGACCGTTTAAATGGTTAAGCAAATTACATCGATTCCTTACTGACCATCTAGCCTATATCCCAGGTCCCAAGCCAAACCACAACCCCATTAAAGAGGTATCGGAGTATCAATGTAACAGTAGGATCAAGAATTGGGAATGCAATAGTAATTATTTTGAGGGTTGACATTGTAAAAAGTATAAGGAATATCATTCATTCAATCTGTCAAAAACACAATTAAATGTGCGTTATTGTGAGAACTTTAGCCATCATAGTGGAGTGAGTGTCACCTCCTGCAGCAGCTACGGCCTTTGCGAGCGAATCTGAACAGCGGTGAGTGCGGCCACGCGATTGGTTTGCGGCTATGGGATTATTGAGGATGAAGGTGGATAGATTTGTGTAGGTTCCGATATGAGATCAGCGCTGCTGCAAGAATACTGGCGTTACTGCCCCAGTCTAGTCTGTAGGGACGTGCTTCTCAGACGGATCATCAAGTGATCTTCGCCCATTGTCCGGAGCCTTCTGACAGAAGTACTTAGACTCAACAGAATGAATACTTTGACATGGTATAATCTTTGTCTCCTTTACAAGGATGAGGGTGGTGGTATTGGCACTGGAGGTTGCTGAATGTTTTGACGTGGCTGCACTCCTTGAAGAGACGAAACCTATTCAGCCTTTCAGATGATGAGCTATTTTGTAAATTTCTCGTGCTTTTGATAAATTCTCAATGTATTATATCCACATGGTAGGTGGTGGCGATTGACTATGGTTGTGACCAATTATTTGGGTGCGATGGTGTTAGATCGGTTGTGGAGCTGGTGGTGGGGTGGCTTTTGTTTGTAGAGGTGGTGGTGGTGGTGAATCTGGCATGGATGTGTTGATAGGTGGTGGTTTGTTGGTGGTTGTGGTGGTGAAGTGGCAGGGGATCTGGTGTGACAATTTGGTGGTGGTTTTTTTTTTTTTTTTTTTTGGAGTAGTGGTGGTGGTGGATTTGGCAAGGGGTGGTTGGCAGTGTTACAGCGGATGGAAAGAGTGTTCATGACCAATTATGTTATGATTATTTTGTAATCGATAAATAATATGTGATCAAATATGTGATCGTGACTAAATTTATAATATGTGACCTAAAATTTGCGACTGCGACTTACAATTAATTAAGTTTTGACCAAAAAATTTAATCGTTACCAATTAATCTAATAATTTGAAATGAATATATGAGTTGTGACCAATAAAAGTTGTGATTTTGTGACCAATGAATAATCTTTGACCTATAAAAAAATTTATTCATGACCGAAAAATAATATGTAATCTATAAAATTTGTGATTTGTGATTGAGAAATAAGTTGTGACTAGAAATTAATCCATGACTAATTAATTTTTTTATTTGTGACCGATAAACAAACTGTAACTTGCAAAATTTTTGAATTGTGATCGTAAAATAATTTGTGACATAAAATTTTTGATTTGTGACCAAAAAATAATAAATTAGTAATTAAATTGTGAATTCGTGATCAAATTGTATAGATCTGTGATCTAAATATATTAAATTAATAAAATAATTAAATCATAAATAAATTTAAATAAAAACCTGATTTTTTAATTTTTAAACTTGTTTTCTTAATTTTGAAATATACCATACTTATAGGGTGTTTGAGAGATATTTTTATGTAAAAATGCATTTTTGAATAGTAAATTGATGGGAAATGTGTGGTTGAAAAATAAGGAAAAGTGTTTGATTTATGTGTAATATTATTTTAATAAAGAATGTGTGGTTGAAAAGAAAAGAGAAAAAAATACATTTTGAAAAAAATGGATATCAAATGGGGCCTTAAACTCTCACTTATGAAATTTTTCCAATTATAAATACTGCTTATATAATGATTTAGGCTTTTAGATTAAGTTTTCTGTTCTTAAATGGTATAGCCCAATTCTCTTTTGAAAGGCTAATCAAGTTCATCTGAGAGTAAGAAGGCCTGCCAATGTTTTTGTGCGTAAACAAAACTTGGAACCATTCAAGTGGATAGAAATTAGTTACCCATTGATACTTCAACACTAAAAAAGGCTACAAGAAGCACAAATTTAGATGCTTAAAAAAAGGCTGCTCATACGAACAAGAATTGTTCATATCAAAATATGGAAAATAAAAAATAAGAAGAAAAATGGTAGATTTATCTTAATAAATCTAGATCAACCAATGTACTGATTATTTGAGAAATCAATAAACTTCCCAACTACAAACAATAAGTTTGTAAAAATTAGATGCAGAATGAGTCGCATGGTCATATTATATACACGATTTTGAAATAGATAATTACTAGTTCGATCCCAAAATCACCTAGAAGGGATGAATAAGTGAATAACTCGAGATTAAAATTATCAATTAAAAGCAACAATTCACCATTTAATTAATTTAGAAATGTTGAATTACAACAATAGTAAATAAAACAACAAATAATACAAGATTTATTGAAGGACAAAATTCTTCATTGGATTAAAAACTCTTGGACCAAACAGGGGACTTTCACTATAAATAATAAGAACTTACAGTATAATCCAGCCTAAAAAATCCATTAGACTCGTTGCAATATCCTGAACTCCTTGGAATGTGCTTCACCTACACCTCCTCCCATTCTTCTAGAATTGTCTCTCCTGTGATCACCAAGAACACCATGTTCTTGTACTTTTCCTATGCTTTTGGTCCAACCTCCTGAATTTCTAGGTACAACACCTTAAAGCGTGATTTTCCACCTTTTTTTTTCCTAGGGGATAGGTGGTTTTTGGTTTTCCACCTTTTTTTTTATTTTTTTTTTGCTTTTTTTATTTTTTTTTAATTGTTGGCAATGGGAACAAATTTTAGGAAAAATTGTAAAAGAGGATATCCCTGAAATTGACAATTTCCACGTAAAACAAAGTCAAACGAACATCAAAAAATACTTTTACTTCAACATTTTCCATGTGAAAAATTTATACAATCAAACACAATAATTTACAATTTCCATGAAAACAATTTCTAGGTAATTCAATTCCTTGAAATTCGTTTTCTTTCCATGTAATTTTCCTACTTGTAATCAAACGCACCCTAAGATTTAAACTTTGTCGCCTTCTTTTTTTGGCATTTTGAAATATTATGATAATATTAATTTAATTTTCTAAATTCAGTACAGTATAATTACAAGGAG
This sequence comes from Olea europaea var. sylvestris, assembly GCF_002742605.1. Lineage (NCBI taxonomy): Eukaryota > Viridiplantae > Streptophyta > Magnoliopsida > Lamiales > Oleaceae > Olea > Olea europaea. The sequence goes on along the minus strand of NC_036252.1, from coordinate 19,332,449 downwards.
TACAAAAATTAGGAAAAAATATTACTAAATCAAGCAATATAAAATATTTGACGAATTTTCAACTAGCTTTATTAAATTATTTTTCTAAAGCATTTATCTACGTAGATTCGTTAATTATTTGTTAGTTGTATTTAACAAATCTAATAGATTTAATAATAAGATTTATAATGGTATTATTTTAACTAAAATGATTTCATCTAAATGAAAAGTATGAAAAAGTATATATTAAGCAATAAGAAAAGAAAATATATGATTTAAGTTAATAATATAACATTTTAAAAATAGAATAAATGGGTAAACTGGAAGGTACATTTACTTAGTTGACACTAACAAAATGTAAACCCCATGGAACGTTTCTGAAATTTTTGAAGAGAGAGAGATCACTCTTAATGCCATAAACCTCAGAAGTGTTTGATGTAATTTGCTCTAGAAATTAATTAGATAAAAATGAAACTAGGAAGAAAGGATATCACTATGTAGAGATTATTTATAGAATAATGATAATTGTCCATATTGAATCTACTTGATTGGATTTAATAAAATTATTTATAGGCATGGGCGAAAAAGAAAAATCAATGATACATAGAGAGATGAAATACAACCTTATGACGGGTTGGGGCTGGAGCGCAAGTTGGGGGGCGGGGGTCGATCTAGAATTACTTAATTTAAAAGTTTAAATTGTTCAAAAAAAGGACAAATCTATGAAATCCCTTGTGCATAAGCAGTATTTACTTTTTAATCAAAGACTTACCATGTACGAATTTTATATAAATGGATGGCATTGGTACTTGAATTCAAGATATTTATTTAGTATGATACTATGTTGAATCACCTTATTTAGAAAAACCATAAAGTGAGGGATTGTGGAAAGGGTGTAGCACAAATTATATCCCTACAATTTAAAAAGCAATGTAGCACAATTATTCTTAGAATACCACAAATAATCTTATCTAAAAGCTCGATCAACTCAATTGGGGCTCTATATTTTAATAGTTTTATTGTGTCATGTTACGAATTAGTAATAAACTTCTTAAGATGCCACATGTTATGTTCCGTGATTACTTTCTGATTATTTTGTACCTCCTTTATTCGTCAAATTAGTGAAGAAGAGAAGGAAAAAAAATTAAACAATTTATATTATATATTAGTACAAAAACTACAAGTTCTTATAAGAAAACCGAGAGATTTTCACTCTTAATCAAAAAATTAAAAGACAAAAGTGAAAATTACAAGAAGATATTCCCCCATAAGATTTGACATTTGTTCTCCCAATTGTCTCCACCTCTTCCAGCAAAACTTGCAAATTTCCCGGCAGCAAATTGCTTGATTGTCTTTCTTTGGTAACACAAACTGAAACAAGATATTCGTGTAAATCTTGCTAAACATCTTCTTTGCACTTTTATGTCATTTCATTTCAATCAATTAAAAATTAAAATAAAATCACTAATGATTTTCATGAATAGTCGCTTCTAAATCATTACGTTGTTAATTGATTTTTGTCACTTCATATATCCTTAATTCTCAAAATTAATTTTCACATAAGACTTGACGTCAAGTTCTCTTGCTCTCATTTTTTCGACCAAATTAAGTTTGTCGTGATTAATCATTCATAAATTTCGTTGTGTTGGATAACATAGCTGAAAATCTCGAATGAGAAGTTATCTCAAATTATTCATAAACTCTTGGAATGTGTAGGCATCCAAAAAAGAGAAACACGAGAGACTCCTTAATATTTTTCTATTTGCTTCTAGTCGTACACATTATTTCATAAAAACAAAAAGAGAAGAGGGGAAAAAAAAAAAATAATAATAATAAAAGTCTCAAACCCCAGTTTCACACGTGTATAAGTATATATGCTATGCATAGACAATGAAAAGAGAGATTCACAACTTGACGTCAAGTTCTCTTGCTCTCATTTTTTCGACCAAATTAAGTTTGTCGTGATTAATCATTCATAAATTTCGTTGTGTTGGATAACATAGCTGAAAATCTCGAATGAGAAGTTATCTCAAATTATTCATAAACTCTTGGAATGTGTAGGCATCCAAAAAAGAGAAACACGAGAGACTCCTTAATATTTTTCTATTTGCTTCTAGTCGTACACATTATTTCATAAAAACAAAAAGAGAAGAGGGGAAAAAAATAATAATAATAATAATAAAAGTCTCAAACCCCAGTTTCACACGTGTATAAGTATATATGCTATGCATAGACAATGAAAAGAGAGATTCACAGACACGCCGACCGGTGAGAAGACTATGGTATATATTTGCACAAGTTGGTGGGCACAACCCACCAAGAATCGCAGCCACCGAAAGCCATCTTATTCTTGATCTTTCCATCAGAGAATATATTTCGAGACTGACTGGAATTAAGAATCTGCAGAATAAATTGACCACTCTTAATTCTACAAGATTTCTTCTTTTGTTGCAAGTTCACTGCCAATCTGATGAACACTGTATGGTGGAAAATCAACTAAAATTTTCAAATAATTCTTGATCTGACATATTTGAGCAGCAAGAATAATCCGTGTGTGTTTTTTTAAAAGTATCTCGTTAAAAACTTAAAATTACCACGTCACTGGATTCATTTCTTGACCTGGGAAATATCCTTTTTTGGGGAAAAAAAAAAAAAAATCCCTCCAACTCTTGCTATTGGAATATAAAAAGTATAACTGACTAAAGATCACGAGAATTTAAGAGATTCGGTAAATATTACTTGGGTCTTCGGACATGGTAAAATTACCCACAATTAGGAGTTCTGGAAAAGATTTTCCTACATCAAATAGTAAAATGAAAAAAGTGATCAAAGAGTGTTGTTAATCTCCTAAGAGCTCCATACTCCTTTAGTCCTTCTTTTGCTTGGTGTGTTTTCCACAGTTGAAGGCTCTTTTTATAGTTTCCTTAAGAGACTTACCTTCTAATATATAAGCCATTATTCCAACTGTTATTTAGGTAACGGTAGAATATTTGTCTTGTCTCATACCGTATTTTATTATCAACGATGTTTTTCGAATTCAACCTGCTGTGTGCAGAACAAAATATAATGCATAAGTATAGTATCCATCTTGAAAAAGTAACTTTAGTAGGTTTTGGCATCTTAGAAAACCCGTCTTCTTTTGAATGTTCTGTTTGGAAAAACTAGTCCACATTCTCTGATGTTTTATATAAATAGATTAGCAAGAGAGCTCATCTCTAAGCAAGCTTCAACTTTTATATTTCTTTCCTTCTCAATTTCACATTTCCCTCCAATATACAACCAAAAAATCGGATCATATATAAAACAACTCGGAATTGTATGATCTGATAAATAGGTTGAGATAACTCATTTCCAGTTCTTGAAAATCCCAAAAAAAACTTGTTCTAGTCGATTTTATAGATATCTAGCACACTGGTCGAGTCATCCCATTCCCACCCACATGGACAGAGTAAGAAAATTGGCATCAGAAAAGGGAGTATTGATCTTCAGCAAAAGCACATGCTGCTTATGCTATGCTGTACACATGTTATTTAAAGAAATTGGAATAAAACCTTATGTTCATGAAATTGATCATGATCCAGAGGGAAAGGAAATTGAGAAGGCACTACTAAGGATGGGTTGCAATGGCCCCGTCCCGGCGGTGTTTATCGGAGGAGAACTGGTGGGATCCACCAATGAAGTCATGTCCCTCCACCTAAGTGGCTCACTTGTTCAACTGCTGAAACCCTACCAGAATTTGTCTTAAATCTTTACACGTGTACGCACCAAGTTTATAAATAATTAGACGAATAAACTTAGCTCCGGCATAGGAGCTTTGTGACTTCAGGCAGATCGGTCCGCGATGCAACCCGACCGGTCCCATCCCGAGTTTATTTATGTAGATCTAGCTATCTGTGTATGGGGTAGTCGATTGGTAGCCTCAATTAGTATTAAGCATGTAGCTTTAGCTTCCCATCCCGAGTTTATTTATGTAGATCTAGCTATCTGTGTATGGGGTAGTTGATTGGTAGCTTCAATTAGTATTAAGCATGTAGCTTTAGCTTTCAGTCAAATGCAACTATTTACATGTAGTGAAAAGAATGTATTGTATTTGGTTTCCCAAGTAAATAAAGATTATTCAATAAACTCAAACTTCTTCTCAATAAAGTTGGAGTCGATATAAGTAGTTTATCATATCTAACTGTATGAGCATTTCTTTTGTGGTACCCAACCCAACGTGCTGTGTCCTCGAATCCTTTATTAAACGTGCTGTGCACCTTAGACAGTGAAATGAGAAATGATAAACAAGATGGAGACTAAAGTGGTGCTTTCAATTTCTATGAAATTCCTATAAATTACTCTATTGGCATAAAGTTGAAAAGGAAGATGCTCCACTTTTGTAGAATTAGAAAAGACATGAAATTCCTGTAACTTTTTCCAATTTGTTTCTTCCGCGCGACGAAAAGAATTTAAGTAATCGAGGTTGGTGTTCACTTTACCATTGCATCAATCGAAAAGATCTAACATTATAACTTATCATGATCGATAGTAATTGTAAAGAAAAACAACATGAACTAAATTATGACAATATTCATATTAATAGAGACACTTGTACAGAAGTAAATATATGTATCCATATTCGTGTTGAAATTGAAAATATTTATATTTCATCTTATTTCTTTTTTCTATTGACAATGGAATTAACTTATTCCATCCTTTTATTTCCATTTTACTTTTTTCAAACCTTCTATTATATGGTACCATACATAAACCAAGAATATATTTGGTAAAAAAGAATGTGGGGATATGAAATAAAGGCGTGTTTGTTGTCTTTGTTATATTTGATCACTTTTAAAGTCAAGGAAAGTTTTCTTATTTCCCTATTTTATTTTAATATACAATTCACTTTGTTGTCTTTGTTATATTTTTAAATATCAAAGAGCAGAGACAATAATTTTACGAAGGGAGAGCGAAAAAATATTAAAAGTTCTACAGAAATTGAAAAAACATCCTACCCTCTGTGTGCTTCGCCACTATCACAAACTAATTCTCTAATGAAATATGGATCAAGACCTTATATCTCTCGACCGACCCGAATCATTACTCTGAGCCTTACCTATTTTCGACAAATGGCTTCTTGATCAGGCAAACTCTAGTCTACTGTTTTTGTTAAGATTTAATTCCTCTGATTTTATTTATTATTTTTTTATGTAATTTGAAAACTAATAATTGCATCTTGAGTCGAAAGTCCAAGTATTTCATTGCTGAAAGCCAGTGATTTATATTCTCAGTTTAGAGGTTCAAGATTTTGACTTATTTTAGTTTTGCGGAGACACTATTCAGATACTCCCCGGACTGGGGGTTTGATCTTTTCTTGATTGTAAATTGTTTTCGAGTGGTGTTGTATGGTTTCTAGATTTTTCTGTATAGTGTTTGAGAATTTCTTTCTTTTCATATATTTGTAGTTAATAATTGAGAATTTAAGTTCAGATTTTATTGGGTTTTGGTCGTTCTTGAATGGAAAATGTTTATGCAGGACTGGATTCATTGGTTCCGAGTAATGTTTTATGGAGGTTTTCGATTAAAGGGAATATTGTTTGAGAATTTCTTTCTTTCTTTTTTTTTTTTTATAGATTGTAATTCAGATATTTCTCGAGTCCATTTTATTGGGATTTGAAACAGGGGCTTCTGAGAGGTTTTGAGAGAGGAGATTGGTTCATATGAAGTGGTTAGTCGATTCATTGAGAGGTGATTCAAATGTACAGTGGCTGTTGCATTTTCATGAAAATTTTCGTGGATTGACTGAGGTTCGTGAAAGTCGGTTATCCATTTGATTTTGAAATGAGGCTTGTATTTGATATCAAGATTTTTTTTGATCTTTTTAGCTACTCTTAAAATTAATCATTTTAATTCACATAAGATATATATATGATTATTTATTTTTCTGGGATTAATGCAGGTGAATTGTGGCGAATTGAATTCTTTAACTCGAAACTTTGTCATTGTTTTGGACTGCAAATATAATAGAGCGGGGCCATTATGGCTGAAGGAAACGAGGGCGTTGACCTTAAGTTCAGAATCTTTGATGGGACAGATATAGGTCATGGAACCTATGCATTATCAATGACTGTTGCTACTCTGAAGCAAAGGCTTTTTTCTGAGTGGCCTCAAGGTTGAACTTAAATCTTTATTAGGCTTCTATTGTAATAAGTTTTAACTTCCAGGGATATCTACTTGTTTTTTAAGATTTTTTTTAACTATTGCTTATAAATAGATGAGTATAATGTAATGAAATTCTTAAATCTTTAAGGCTTTGGCGGTCCTAGTAATTAGTATGCTTTGGAAGTTATTTTCTGTGGTACATAAAGTTAAATTTACAAGAGCTGCTATTGATATTAGATAATGGGAAGTAGATAAAACCATATTTATAGGATTGTTTTTAATTTTATGTAGATTGTGTTCCCGACTTTTATATGAAATCCTGATTAAGATCTGCATTACAGATAAATCAGTTGTACTGAAGTCAGTGAATGATATGAAACTAATACATGCTGGAACAGTTTTGGAGAATGGGAAGACGCTTGCTGAGTCTAGAATTCTTGTTGGTGACCTTCCTGGAGGATTTATTACTATGCATGTGGTTGTACAGCCTCCTCTTGTTAAAAGAAAAAAAGGTGACTCATAATTGTTGCTTTCGACTTTTGAGATAGTATCTGATTATGCATTTTCATTGGATAAGCAAAGGCGAAGTCAGTGAATGATATGAAACTAATACATGCTGGAACAGTTTTGGAGAATGGGAAGACGCTTGCTGAGTCTAGAATTCTTGTTGGTGACCTTCCTGGAGGATTTATTACTATGCATGTGGTTGTACAGCCTCCTCTTGTTAAAAGAAAAAAAGGTGACTCATAATTGTTGCTTTCGACTTTTGAGATAGTATCTGATTATGCATTTTCATTGGATAAGCAAAGGTTTTTCACTATTGTTTACATTTTAAGTTGTTACATTCTCAGATGATATTGGGCTTGTAATGCTCATGATTCAATTGGTAACAACATTTTAATTGGAACAATACATCATTAGTCATCCACCTTTTAGCAACACTCCACTACCATCCCACCCGAGCAGAAAGAAAAGAGAAAAACGACAATGGGAAGATTTGGCTAAGCTTAAAATGTTTTCTTGATTGGGATGTAAAATTTTAAGAAAAGGAAGTTACTTAAAACACGTTTGAAACAGAAGTAACCAAACACTCTGAATTTCTCGTCTTTGAGAAGTTTGATATGCCATTCCATTATAGTGCTTGCACATACTATAGATCTAATGTAAAAACATTAATTTTCTTGATTGGAATGTTCACTTTATTTTTTCTATTGCTCGTAAAAAGGTTGGTCTTTTACTAATTTTTTGAACGAAGTCGATCTGGTGACTGAACGAGCACCTAGCCAATTTCTAGGTCAACCAATTCAATTGGATCTATCCCTCTCTACACCATCATAGCCCTGTTTAGTTAACATTATGAACTGTGAAATAGGAAGCTTTAAATTCTAATAGATGTAGGAAACCAAATACTCGTGGAAAATTGTCGCACTTTCGGTGTTTAATCATCTTGATATATTGGTTTGAACTATTCTTTTACTGAGTTCGTGAACACTTGAAAACAACTTTTCTGCTTTCTAAGTTTCTGCATGGTGTCTATTCTTGGAATGCAAGTGAATTTCTTCTCTCTTATAGTAGCCCTAACACTTTGTGCCTTTATTGTTGTCCTTGTTTTCGGGTTTAATACAGGTAAAAAGTGGGAAGAAGAGCAAAACCAGATCACATGTGGATGTACCATCCTTTAGAATACACAATGTCGTTTCTTTTACCTTTGTGGGTTTACTGCACAGTGAGAAATTTCTGGCTAGCGTCAACAATGTCGATGAGTTCTTTGTTCTTTATAATCGCTTCTACTTTTGCTAAAGTCTCGCTGTGAGATTCGCCCTCCTGATTTTTTTTTTCGAGAAAGCACGTGAAAGAAGGAGAATTTTACTGCAGTGTATGTGATTTCTAATTACGATCAATGATTTCAAAGATGTCTTTATTCTTTATAATCATTTCTACTTCTGCTAATGTAGCTCTATGGAATCCGCTATTTGAGTTGATGGTGTAAGGGTTTTTTTTTCAATTGTGCTGTATAAAGTTTATGATTTGTGTCAAGGAGCGTGATAACTTGATTTCATATTTATTTTATGTTAGTTCTTTATCTTGCATGTCGAAGCTAAACTTGCTGCCGTATTTTTAGGCATAGTAGGCCCTAATGGGAGACTCGCACGATAGGCTATTAGTTCAGTGATAAAACTTCGTTTCTGATAATTGCGTTGTTGTGTCTGGACTGAAGGGCTTTCAGTCACGTGGATAGTTCAATGTTTCCATCGTTGCTTGATATTGAGACGTGGATCGCACATTAGTAAAGATAATACTCAAGGATCAAATGATCCAACTTGATGAGAAGGTTGATTATTTGGATGGATGAGTGTAGATTGTGGTAAAAAGATGGAGAATAAAAAATCTTTGGTTACCATCAGCTCGAAAATGATCAAACTTTTGAGACAAGATAAGGCGGTGCAATTATCAACAAATTAAATTTTAGATTTGGTTAAAAATAAAATAAAATAAAATAAAATAAAATAAAAAAATAAAATAAAATGAACGCTGGAGACAATGATTGATATTGCATCCAGTTTGGTGTAAAATCTGGTTGGGCCCTCCCGCGAAATAGGAACTGCCTCTCTCTCGTGCTCTATCCTCCAATTATCTACAATTAAATTTTTTATTCATCCAATGTGGATAACATATCGCGATTATAAGATCGCGTTTTCAGTTCAAATCGGAAGGCACTGAACGTAATGAAACAGCACTAAAACCGCCATCTGGAGCCGCCGTCAAAGTTAGTCCTCGTGAACGTGAAGATTGATTGATTTTTATTTGATTTTTGCCTGGTTGGTTACTGATATAATCAAATCTTATTCTGAAGAGCCACCAGCTATTGGCGATCATCAATGGAGGAGCACGACGTCGCCACCGTTGACCCGAAACTGGAAGAAGCCGAAATTGGTGGTGCCAATGGAAGTAATAGTATTTCCAAAGATTTCGGAAAATTGCTTTATGGGTTGAGTTTCCTCTATCCTTTTACTATTTTTCTTTTTCGTTTATTTTGATAATTCGTCGTAATCATGATTCTGTACACGCTTTAATTTGTGGATGGAATAGGTGCGACCATTATAGGAGAAGGTGTAAATTGCGAGCTCCTTGTTGCAACCAGATTTTCACTTGCCGCCATTGTCACAACGAAGCCACGGTTCCCTAACCTTTCATTAATTTATTTTTTGTTCATTTCACCACCAGATTATCAGTCAAGTGAATATTAGTTGAATTATTATTATTATTATTATTATTATTATTATTATTATTATTATTATTATTATTATTATTATTTTATTTTTTTTAATAGAGTGCTTTGAGCAATCCAAATGAACGTCATGAGCTTGTTAGGCATGAGGTTAAGCAAGTAAGTTAATACCTCTTTTCTTCATTCTGGTTTTGCAGTGTTAGTGTTTAGTTTTATTTTATGGCTGAGCCTCATCTTGATAAAATTTTGGTCATTGCTTTAGGTTATTTGTGCAGTTTGTGATGCAGAACAACAGGTATAATATCTGCTTATCCAAACTTCATATTTTTGTAGCATATTATTAAGCACTAGGTTTTGTGGTTTGTTGACGTTTTTGGTTCATTTTCCAAATATGTGTAGGTTTCTAATAACTGTTCAAATTGCGGTGTCAAATTTGGCGAATACTTCTGCAACATTTGCAAATTCTATGATGATGATGTAATGATATCTTATCCTTTTTTAGTAAAAATGGTGATTCAATAATCCTGTTTCAATAAAGAAGATGACTTAAAAATCCCTAGCCACTACTTTCAGATTTGAACAATAAGATAGCATCTCTACTTAATGTATGCTGCTTATTTAATGACATTAGTGGTATGTTTATGTTGCAGACCTTCAAAAAGCAGTTTCACTGTATTGACTGCGGGATTTGTAGGTAAAAGAGCTAATGATCCGGCTGTTTTTTAATGTACTATTCTATACAATGAATAATTCTTCTGATATAAATTGTAATTCACAGAGTTGGTGGTCGTGAAAACTTCTTTCACTGCCAAAAATGTGGTAGGTATTTTAACTTTCATGTTCTTGGTTTGTTTCTCATGATGTATACAACCTTGTGAACGGTTGTTTTATTTTTATATTTGTCCTCTAATATTGTAGCAATTATGCGCATATGTGGTTTCCAAGTGAAATTTTTGAATGAGCAACTTTCATATTTGCCTTGAAAATCTTCATGGTTTTTTTTCTTTTATCAGTTATAATCTGTATAGGATTTGCCATGGAAGCTAAATAAAGAACTGTTTTTTTTTTTCATAGTTATAACACAAGTTTTGACATAATAAAGCTAGCAACATTGTAAAATTCAGTAAGACGAATTGAGATAGCGTCATAAATTTTATAGGTAAATGTGTTTGTGATTTACAGTTAAAATATGTATGCAAATCTATTGTTCCCTACACTTTTCATGAGCATTCCTTTTCCTTTTCAAGAATTCCTAATTTCTTATGAATAGATTGAAATTACGGATAGTCCCTCCAAAAAATAAGAACCACATCCTGAATGTTTTGCTACCCCTACGTTGGTATCCCTGACCTGCCGTTGTGTCAATTACCATATTCTAAGTATCAGTTTGTCTTTAGGCTCTTAAATATTGAATCCTTATGGGTATTCTTTATGCGGTAACAGGATCCTGCTATTCCCTGGTTCTGCGTGATAATCACCTATGTGTAGAGAACTCGATGAAGGACCACTGCCCCATCTGTTACGAGGTTTGAGTCTGGAATATAATTTTGAGCTTGAAGTACTCATTTTCTCATGGAGTGAATGATATTTTCCCTGGCATGCAGTTTCTTTTTGACTCAATCAAAGACGCAACAATTATGAAGTGTGGACACACAATGCACACAGACTGTTATGCCGATATGCTTGACCAAGAACAGTAAAGTCCAACTTCTTCCACCTATTTTTCTTGAATCAATGAAGCTAGATTTTTGCTCTTTTTGAAATAACATGTGGATCATATGCTTGACTTATGGTATAGGTACCGCTGTCCAATATGCTCCAAGTCTGTGCTCAGTATGTCCAGAACCTGGGAAAGACTAGATCAGGAGGTATGATGCCATTTACTGTGATTGGACTTCTTAAGCTTTTCTTCCTTGAAATCCGAAAATGACCTTTTCCCTCATCTTCATTATGTTATCGGTGGGACCATTATAGGAAAAACGGCCAAAATCTTTTATCTCCAGAAATTATGCTCATTGCTTTCCCAAAGCTTAGCCTGATCTCACTTGTTTGAAACATAGCTCAGCTTCTCTTTACATGCATTGTTTATGTGAAATGATTCGCATCTTGTGAGTCCCTCTGTGAGATAAATGATCAACTAGAATTTTACATTTCCTGATTGTTAGTATAAAAATTTGTGAAATTTACAAGATAATTTGTGAATTCTGATAATGGGATTCACATATTCAACATTCCTCAAACTCAAGTTCAGGCTCTCAAAACATTCTTTCCCTCGGAATCTGAAATGGTGACATATTTGGGTCTCCTGTTTTATTTCTAAAAAAAACTTGCCACTCTTGTGGTTTAGCATCTGTGTTTTCCTCTAAAACATTTGGGCCCTGTGATTGTTATCAATATGCAAAGATCTTGAACTGTATATTTCCTTTGATGTCCTGAATAAACACTATTTCTATGTGCATTATAGGAAGTAGTAGTTTAAATATATTTCAACCTGAACTCTTTTCCCTTGCTCTGGTAAGCTATTGGACTTTCCTGGATTTCTCAAATTTTAACCAAATATGTTGAACGAAGATGTAATTATTGTAGGAAATTTGGATATTGTCAGCATTTTTGTGTCAAACAGGTCATACATTAAAGAAACAATCCAGTAGTGTGTGGCAAGATCTTGATACCAGGCATCCTTAAATGTTGGGCTCAAGTATCTCAATGTACACCAGAAAATCTTGTTTATCGCTCACCGTCACTTGCATTCACAACCTATCTGAACATATATTATGTCCAGAATTTTCTCTGTTTTCTCCTTTCAATTCTGAATATATGCATGATACTGCAATACTAAATTCGTAAAATCTATTCTTGATAGATTGAGGCTACTGCAATGCCTGAGGAATACCACTATGAAGTAAGTTTGTTATCCTTATTTTCCACAATTATTTATGTATTTTCCCACATCAATCTATCGACGTTACTTTATCACTGTTAATTTAGTTCTGCAGTTTGAGGATTTTGATGATAGTGTTAAATCCATTTTTTTGTTGTGCTTGTTCTCTCTCACTGGTCATTTTGAGAGTCTAGAATTTTCCATCCATTGACATTGCCGTATTTTCTTTAACGATCTAACTAGTGACATTTTTATGTGTACTTGACAGGTTCTTATACTTTGTAATGACTGCAACACTAATGGAAGAGCATTTTTTCACATTTTTGGCCACAAGTGCGGGCACTGTAATTCTTACAACACCCGTGTGATAATGAATGGGGAGAATCGTCAATGAGTCAAACAGAACCATAATCATCGATGATTCAAACAGAAACAATCCAATGTCAAATGGGTTTTAGTTCTGAATAGACTTAGAAATGTTGCTTATTATGGCTTATCCATTACTTTTTTGATGATTTGGTTGAATGATTTCTTGAACAGAAATTGTGGTGTCCATTTTTGCTTGCAGATTGTGTAGATCACTATTCAGCATTTTATTTTTAATCTTTGGGTCTTTATAGAGGTGGCAAAAGGGTTGAGTAGCTCGTTGAAGCTCGGCCCATACTCGCGAGCGGCTCGTGGCCACGATCCAAGAGCTCATCTCAAAAAAGTGACCAAATATCTTTTGTTAACTTAAATAAAAAATAACTCGAGCTCAGCTTGGCTTGTCTCAGCTCATGAGCTTGAGAGCTTTAGCCTTGACAAATGGGCTTGACTCGTACTAGCCATAGGGCTGGCCCATTGACACTACCGGTCGAGTGCTGCACGTTATTTTATCCGTTTAATCAAATTTGGGGGTTGGATTACATAAATGCGTGCGCATATAAAGCTATCTGAGAAGTTGAAATTATGATATATCCTTTTTGGGTCCTTCGACACATAAAGCATCTTGTCTTTGCACTAAAATGGTATTTGATCAGCTGAAAACGAGAATTTTCGATACGTGGCGGAAGAGCTCAGCTCTTGCGATGGATGAAAAGCTACTATCTGATCGATCATTTTCCCAAGAAATTGTTATATCGAGAAAGGATAAGAAAAATAATTTTTTCTATTGAATTGTCAATTACCTGACAAGAAATCGTATTATATCAAAATTAGGTCTCCATTTCTTATGATTCACCCTTCACGGTAGATGCCCCATTATGATTCTCTCTTTGCCTTCTAATTGTTGAAAACAAATGTTAGGATCAATAAACTTTTATCATGTTTAACGACATGAACTTTTGTACAATAAAGTAAAAGAAAAATAGAATTTTCATAATCAACTCCGAATTGAGGATAAGATGTTAATCTGTAAGCAAATTATGTACTATAACATACAATCACATTCTCTACTCTTTTCCTTCCGCTTTCACTTCTAAGATAGTGTGTAATGTTTATTCATCGTAGATATTTATGTGTTAATTGATTAATTAACTAATAAGTGCTCAAGTAGGCTGGAAAAGTCGGATTTCAACATTCAATTCCTCTCGACATTGATAGTTATTGAATTGCTTGGGAAGAAAGATATGTATTTCATATAATAAATAAATAGTACTTTCCACCTAACATATGGAATTTTCTTGATACGATTTTTCCTTGATCCTCAAACAATTGACTTCCTCCTCACTATTTTCACTTTTGTTAAGTTCATTACCTTTTACAATCATGTTAACTCTATTTTTTAGTATTATTTTTCAATTCTAATAATTTTTTTCATGAAAACCATACGTTTTGAAAGTGAATACATCTCAATTAGGTGTCCCTTTTTTTTCGAGTATAGGTTTTCAACGAAATTTTTATAGCATTCAGAATTATTCAAAACTTTTGTAAACTAATTGAATAGAGAGATTAGAACTAAATTTATATTGTGGCAAGTAGCATCCAGAAATCATACATTTACATGATGCAGTCGTTGATCTCAACCCAATACAGGCCAATAGATTTCAATAGGAAGAAGAAGACGATTATATTTCTTTTGCATCTAATTTTTTCTTAATAGGACTCAAATATTACATAAATTAAAGATTTAGGACCTAAATGTCATGAAAAGAAAAATGTATATACAAACACAAATGTCCAGTTGTCCACGAGTTACAGAGATACTTCAAGTTCCATTTGTTCTTCTTCTTACATGTATCCAACACACGTGAAAAAAGCGATAAGGTTTCTCCTTTAAACCTCTGCCATTTCTGTTCGAAACACACACTGAACTTTGATTACCCACTGCAATTTCATACCAAGAAATATCCACAAAATCAAACATGAATTTTATAAAAGAGCAAGAAAATAGCACCGTTGCTGATTCTCAAGATCGCATGTGCGATTTCTGCGGAGAAACCAAGGCCCTTTTGTACTGCAGAGCTGATTCCGCCAAGCTCTGTTTGGGTTGCGACAGGGAAGTGCACTCGACAAACCAGTTGTTCAAGAAACACACACGCTGTCTCCTTTGCGACAAATGCGATTCTTCGCCTGTTTCTATATACTGTTGTACTGAATCCTTGGTGCTCTGTCAGAACTGTGATTGGGAGAAACATGACAATTTGAGGTTAATCCATGATCGTCGTCCAATTGAGGGGTATAATGGGTGCCCATCAGTGAGTGAGTTGATGAGTATATTGGGGTTTGAAGATTTGGGGAAGAAAAATTCTTTGGGTGATGGGAATGAAGGTGGAAATGAAGGGTTGTTTTCAGATGTTTTGATTTGGAAGACTCCTTCGATTGTGAGTCTTGATGATTTGATTGTTTCGAGTGATAATTGTGTCGATGCTGGACATAGTTTTCAGTCTATTGGTGTTCCTCCTTTACCTAAGGTTTGTTCGTTTTTTGCGAAAATGGTTATCCTTTTGTTTGTAGATATTTTTTTATTCTGAAGATTGGATTTTTAATTTTTACTATTTGATGCTATGAATTGTTAGATTTTAGCGCTTTTACTAGTTCTTTTGTTTGATTCTTTGACTTTAATTGGGGTTTGCCTTGCCAGGTTGAGGTGTTTGTGCATGCTTAAAAGCAACTTTTTTATATCCTTCAGCATATGGGACATGTTGTCAAGAAAAGCGATGACGCTTTTAAACATGGATTTGGAAAAAAAAAAATTTCCATTACTTATTGGTTCTGTTAATTTGGGCTATATTCTTTTTGTCTTTGAAAGGGATTCTTACTTGCGTTCTTTTCAACGAGTTCATTAGCTTTCGAACCATTGGAGTTCTTCTCTTTGAGCTCAGTGCAGTGTTTTGCATTGCACCAGGGTTGCATTAGAATTCAATGCTTTGATAGTGGATACACGGAGATTAAATTTATTGCATCCTAAACTGGCTGTATCTGGATATGTTCCAGTCATATGTTTGTGACTAACTGATGTTGTGTGGTTAATGAACTTGAGCCTTTCGTGGATTTTGACCTCCTTTGTGACATTGTTATTGAATCAGAACCGAAATGCTGCGTGCGGAAAACACAGACAAGAAATACTTTGCCAACTTCGTGAAATGGCAAAAACAGAACCTAACTTTGATGATTTCGTGGAAGACCTTAAACCCCACTTTGAGCTGGAGCCACAAGGAAACTACCAGTTAAAGGATAGCAGTCGAGGCCTTGAACACTATGTAGATCCAGCATTAGGTTCTTTTCACGAGGTAAATCATCCCGAACGCGTGATTGATATTTGGTCTTTGAATTCCTTGTTTTCATTCTTCTGTTGTCGTCAATACATATTTAGTCAGAGCACGTATGACTATGGTGAAAAGTTACTTTGAAGTGTGAAGTAACCTTTTTTCTTCTTTTTTTTGTGTTTACAAACATGTTTGGATATGTTACCTTTTCTTACTTTTTAGTAACTTATTATTGGAAGTAACATATATTTTTCTTTATTAAGCCTGTGAAAGGATATACGGCATTGAGTATAAGGAGGATGGAGTCGATTAAATGGTTAAAATTAGGAAGCACAATTTCAAAGTGGATCTTGTATCTCTCTTTGTAGAGTGAGACTTTTCCTTTGAAAAGTTTGTGATTTTAAAAGGGTGAAAGAAAACAGGAAAAGAAGTGATCGTGTTCTTTTCTTGCAGTTTCTATTGTGCGGTGATAGTGGAGGTGTTGCAGATCAAGACTTTTCTTCTGCCTTATTAGGTAGCTACATTGACACAAACCATTTAGTACCTGATAAAGATTCGGATGTTGGAGAAAGTCCGTTTCAATCAAATGGATGCCAAGAAGGACAATCATGTGTTCCCGTTAATTCTAGACCCTTCGAAGCAATTCCTAAAGTGGCAGCACGTGAACTGAACAGCCAGGAAAGGGACCTTGCTATCTCACGGTACAAAGAAAAAAAGAAAACTAGGAGGTAATGTTGCTTATTCTACTTGTCGTAATCTGAACCGTCTCTCTTTCACTTATTCCTATTCTGCATGTGAATAATCAGTGTATTTTCCATGAGTTTGTTAGGGTACTGTAATCTGAACTTGTGCACTAGTAATTCGTACATCCTTTTAAATAATGAAACCTACGAAGTGTTTCTTATCCTCATGAGGTTTCACCGTTTAGCTCGTTAATTTAATGCCATAACAAGTTGCGCACCTCTTAATATCTTATTTCTATACATGGAATACATTGTCCAGAAAGTTCCAATTTTCATCTTTTTCGGCGGTTTGTTCACTTTACCTAATTCTGAGAAAGAATGAGATATTAGCATAGGAACTGTTGGCTTTAGGTTTTCATAAATAATTCATTGTTCTGCATATTCTGTCGGTTGGAGTTGTGGCCTTCATGTTCTTAAACTAACACAGTTTAGCTTGTGAAATAACAGGTTTGATAAGCACATCAGGTATGAGTCGAGGAAAGTACGGGCAGAGAGTCGAACAAGAATCAAGGGGCGTTTTGCTAAGATTGAACGCTGAGAGACGGCTGCACAACAATGTGTTCAAAAAATCTTGCAGAAAGTAGGAGGGTCATGGGACAAGGAAATTCGTATGCAGATTTACAAATTTATGTTGTGCACTTAAGCACTTGCAATAATTTGTATAGCCTTGGGTTACTATTGATTTAGACTTCTAGTTCATATTGTGGAAATTTAGATGGTAAAAATGAATTTTCTGTATAAATTATAGCATGTAACTATGAAATGTGATGCTTAAGTTTTTGTTTACGAAGATCTTGTTTTTGCTTATCTTTTCGATCCAAGCGTAAAAACGTTGGGTGATTGTATAGGTGGTCTGAAGGAAATGTGAAGATTCATATACCACGATAAATTACGTCTTGATCATGTTTTGTACTTGGTAATATTGAATCGTCGACCTTATCAAGTACCATATTAATATTGGACCATCCATGCAAGTTTTTTGTCTGAAATAAAATATAATCAATTTTGGTGAATCTAAATCAATTTTGAGGTTTTTAAAATTATTTTACAAGAAATTTTTTACTTATTGACCATGCTATACCTCTTGGGGGTTAAGGCTTGGACTGGTTCTTAAACTGGCCCATGACGAGGTAGAACGGGAGCCCATATTCTTGGGCCGAGATTTATACCCGGTTCGGGAATCTGAATTCCACTAGGATTAAGTACAAAATTTACACATGTTCATCTCTGCTTATTGCAAATTAGGGTTAGGGTTTCTCTGTAAAGCAGGGTATTCGAATCAAAATTTGAATTGATATTTGGTTTCGACAGAACAATGAAGAAAGGCGGAGGAGTTTCAGAAGATGCTAAAAAGGGAGGCAAGAAATTCAATGGTCCAGATTCGATCAAGTCCAAAAAGAAGATGGTGAAGAAGAATATGCAGCGATTGGGAGGAGCAGGCCTCTCTCTCGAAGCATTCGCCAATGCCAAAACCAGGAACGACAATTACAACCCTGCCTTAATTAGTATGCACCTCTCTCTAAGTATTCAAATTTCTTTGTTTGATTGTCATCGATGGAATTGAGCTCATTAAAAGTATTAGAATTGAAACTGAGCTCGATGCTGGAAGAATTTGGGTATATAAGTTATTCTTTTTTATTACTTATTCGAATTTTAAGCGATTTTTCCATTAAGGGTAATCTGTAATCTTATGGAAAAGACTTGACCTAATGAAATTCGCTCAATTTAAGATTCAATTGAGATTGTCAAAGAGAAAATGTTGGAATGACGATTGACAGCATGTCGTTTACTCGTTCGACAACCATTATTTAAAAACTCTTTTTTGTAAATACTCGTTTTCAACATCGAATTCACAAGGTGAAATATTCAGCACGTAAACCAAAACCTTTTTCTATTTTTTAATCAAACATTTTCCTAAAAATTACTATTCAAAACATTGTTTTTTACGAATAATGACCATCAAACATGGGCCAAGTTTGGTTAATGTACTGGTTCTCACAGAAATTATTGCTAACTTTGTAAACCTGAGTATATCCGGAATAGTATACGTGGACTTGAGTACGAATCGCAGCCTGAATCCTCCATGTAAATGCTACATAGTTGATTGCATTCCCAACAGGTAGAATTGCAAGTAGATTGAGTCAAGAGCTAGCTTGGCATGTTAAATAAATGAGTCTAAATATGGATTTTGTTTTTTAGTTAATTAATTGCATGAACAAAAGAGTCGTTTGAAAGCTTGTGTTGTAGAGATAGATATGATAGAAAACATATTTTATGATTAATTAGTAGAGAAATATAATTATTTGGGGGAAGTTGAGAATAGAGAGGCACTACTATAGTGTCTCAAACCCTTTGGGTTCTACCAGATATTTTGGTCACTTGACCATGTCAAGTTCAGCAACCAGATATTCTGGACAATTGAGTGTCTTTGTAGATTACGTGGGGGGAGATCGTGATGGGTGCAATGAGTAGTTGAGCAGAAGGAATTTTTAAAAGACCGAAAAATTGGTGGATTTAAAAACCATCAAATTTGGGCCTAAAATTCGAGGGTTTATGTTGGATTGTAACCTGCATTGACCCTGTAATCCAATTAAAAATGGAAGAGTTGTGCTGTGGATTTGATATCCGCTCAATTGAAATATGTTGTTCCAAAAGCTCTCAGTTTCTCGCTCACTGAACCTGATCTTTATATCTTTCTACTTTGATTCGATGATTGATATTTATTTTTGACATTTGGTCGGCAAGTACTAATTACAATGAGTTATGACAATGACTAGTATTTATGTATCGATACATTTTTATTGTATTGCTTAAAAATGTTATTGATTTATGCTTGTCAGAAAAGCAAAGGGAGTTCTACAAGAATGCTAAATATGTTCAAAAATTTAAGAGGTCATTAAAGCAACAAGAGCAGCAGAATGATCCCTCCACAATTTCAAGACCATTGGAGGTGTGAATCTATACTCTGGTTTTTGTTAGGTTCTATACTATTCTCATGTTATTCTTTAATTGGCAATTTGGGAACCAGTTGCTCAATCTGTGTTGCAGCATGAAAGCCAGTTTGTAACCACTGCAAAAAAATTGTAACCAGTTTAATTGTGTGCTGTTTGCTAAACCTGCTATGTAAATGCAGAACTCATATGTGAATATGTTTCATTTGATCGGGAATAAATCTGTGCTGTTGCAGGATGAAAATGAAACTGAAGAAGTTCGAAATGCTGAACAGAAGAACAAGAATGGCAAGAAGAAATCCCAAAGTCTTGAAGAATTGTACAAGAAAAAGCACGAAGAGCAAGAGAAAGCTAGACTAGAAAGGGAAGCCATAATTCAGGCAGCAAAAGAAAAAAGAGAGAAAACTGATGCCAAAAGAAAATCTTTGAAGGAGAAAATGTATAAGAAAACAAGGTCAGGTCAACCCGTGATGAAATACAGAATTGAGCACATGTTGGAAACAATTGAAAAGTTAAACAAGGTAGTTGTCCTCTCTCTATTTTTGTTTATCCTGTAATGCTTCCTCGAATTTGATCAGGGCTTTTCTAAATGTCATTTCATAATTGTCATAATACAATGCCATGGTTGCTGAAAGAGTTTCACAAGAGAATGTTATTTAACCCCACTGGGATTATATCCAGTGAAGGTGGTGTTAATGTGGCATTAAATGATATGTGAAATTAAAAAAGTCATCTAATTTCACATTTCATTCAGCCTATCATCAAAAGCCACCTAAGCTGGGGTTATAACCCTAATGGGGTTGCATAGCATTATTCTTTCCACAATCAGCGTAAATTATTTTTGTACGTGCAAGATATTAGAAAATTACCATCATCGACCGTTATTTTTTTTAGCTTTCTGCTGATTCTGGATTACTGTTCACTTATGGCAGGCCAAAGAAGCAACAAGCAGCACATGAGGTGCTCAGGTTAGAATCAGAGGCAGCCCATGTGAACAGCAAGCCGAGCCATATAAATAGAGAAAAAGTAGGTTCTAAGGAATTCATTTACTGAAAATACGAGAGGGATGAGGGGAAGTAGCAATGCCAGTATGCCTCTCGAAAGTTTGGCAATACTTTTGTAATTCAATTTCATGTCCTTGTAATTTAAATTTAACATGTATGTTCAGTACTAAAAATGTTGATACAATTTTAGTTTAAGCTTGATTTGATTTCATAATCAGTTAATCCTATGTGCATGAATTTAGTTTGTAGAGTTAAATAGCGAAAAAATGTACCTCGCAGTGTCAAGCGGGGATACCATGGTGTCAAGTGGAAGCGTCGTTGCTCATCGGCACGAGTTTTTCTGGAGATATAACGTTGCTCTTTTGCAACTTGTAAGTAGAAAAAAAATTACCTATTTTGAAAATAAGTGTTACCAAACGAGCTTTTGACCGTATATTCCTCTGTTACTCCAGAAAACACATCAAAATCCTTATATTTCATGTCTAAATCAATTGACTAGTTGGCCATAATTATTACATGCTTTGTCAGAATCAATTCTTGCATAGCCACTGCTTTTTCTTTTAAGTAACGTAAATCTACTTGTTGCTATTTCTAAGGGTCCTACTTTTATATGTCTTTGTATTCATATCTGAATTCTGAAGGCTAAAGTGATTGTTATGCCTCAAAGTACAGAAGACGCTCAAAAAGTAATATACCATCTTCATCAAAATAAGAGACCTATGCATAATGCATTCCTGGAAACAAGACACATATTCCACGTAATAATTGACTCTATTATTCCATAACTTGGAATCTCATAGTATTATGGATGAGAAAGCATACGAAGAAATTGGAGATGAACCATCGATTGTATGGTGAAAACTTGGTCATGGCTCTTTTGGTATGACCAGTTAGGTTGGATGTTGCAATGGTGGATTGCACATTAAGTCGAGCATATTTGGTATATCGAAATGGACACTACTCAGACAATATTAAAGAAAGAAAAAAGTGTAAGTCAAGTTGACTATGCTGTACAAGATTATCTAATATTTTGTATTGAACTAGAGATACTTCAAGTTCCATTTGTTCTTCTTCTTACATGTATCCAACACACGTGAAAAAAGCGATAAGGTTTCTCCTTTAAACCTCTGCCATTTCTGTTCGAAACACACACTGAACTTTGATTACCCACTGCAATTTCATACCAAGAAATATCCACAAAATCAAACATGAATTTTATAAAAGAGCAAGAAAATAGCACCGTTGCTGATTCTCAAGATCGCATGTGCGATTTCTGCGGAGAAACCAAGGCCCTTTTGTACTGCAGAGCTGATTCCGCCAAGCTCTGTTTGGGTTGCGACAGGGAAGTGCATTCGACAAACCAGTTGTTCAAGAAACACACACGTTGTCTCCTTTGCGACAAATGCGATTCTTCGCCTGTTTCTATATACTGTTGTACTGAATCCTTGGTGCTCTGTCAGAACTGTGATTGGGAGAAACATGACAATTTGAGGTTAATCCATGATCGTCGTCCAATTGAGGGGTATAATGGGTGCCCATCAGTGAGTGAGTTGATGAGTATATTGGGGTTTGAAGATTTGGGGAAGAAAAATTCTTTGGGTGATGGGAATGAAGGTGGAAATGAAGGGTTGTTTTCAGATGTTTTGATTTGGAAGACTCCTTCGATTGTGAGTCTTGATGATTTGATTGTTTCGAGTGATAATTGTGTCGATGCTGGACATAGTTTTCAGTCTATTGGTGTTCCTCCTTTACCTAAGGTTTGTTCGTTTTTTGCGAAAATGGTTATCCTTTTGTTTGTAGATATTTTTTTATTCTGAAGATTGGATTTTTAATTTTTACTATTTGATGCTATGAATTGTTAGATTTTAGCGCTTTTACTAGTTCTTTTGTTTGATTCTTTGACTTTAATTGGGGTTTGCCTTGCCAGGTTGAGGTGTTTGTGCATGCTTAAAAGCAACTTTTTTATATCCTTCAGCATATGGGACATGTTGTCAAGAAAAGCGATGACGCTTTTAAACATGGATTTGGAAAAAAAAAATTTCCATTACTTATTGGTTCTGTTAATTTGGGCTATATTCTTTTTGTCTTTGAAAGGGATTCTTACTTGCGTTCTTTTCAACGAGTTCATTAGCTTTCGAACCATTGGAGTTCTTCTCTTTGAGCTCAGTGCAGTGTTTTGCATTGCACCAGGGTTGCATTAGAATTCAATGCTTTGATAGTGGATACACGGAGATTAAATTTATTGCATCCTAAACTGGCTGTATCTGGATATGTTCCAGTCATATGTTTGTGACTAACTGATGTTGTGTGGTTAATGAACTTGAGCCTTTCGTGGATTTTGACCTCCTTTGTGACATTGTTATTGAATCAGAACCGAAATGCTGCGTGCGGAAAACACAGACAAGAAATACTTTGCCAACTTCGTGAAATGGCAAAAACAGAACCTAACTTTGATGATTTCGTGGAAGACCTTAAACCCCACTTTGAGCTGGAGCCACAAGGAAACTACCAGTTAAAGGATAGCAGTCGAGGCCTTGAACACTATGTAGATCCAGCATTAGGTTCTTTTCACGAGGTAAATCATCCCGAACGCGTGATTGATATTTGGTCTTTGAATTCCTTGTTTTCATTCTTCTGTTGTCGTCAATACATATTTAGTCAGAGCACGTATGACTATGGTGAAAAGTTACTTTGAAGTGTGAAGTAACCTTTTTTCTTCTTTTTTTTGTGTTTACAAACATGTTTGGATATGTTACCTTTTCTTACTTTTTAGTAACTTATTATTGGAAGTAACATATATTTTTCTTTATTAAGCCTGTGAAAGGATATACGGCATTGAGTATAAGGAGGATGGAGTCGATTAAATGGTTAAAATTAGGAAGCACGATTTCAAAGTGGATCTTGTATCTCTCTTTGTAGAGTGAGACTTTTCCTTTGAAAAGTTTGTGATTTTAAAAGGGTGAAAGAAAACAGGAAAAGAAGTGATCGTGTTCTTTTCTTGCAGTTTCTATTGTGCGGTGATAGTGGAGGTGTTGCAGATCAAGACTTTTCTTCTGCCTTATTAGGTAGCTACATTGACACAAACCATTTAGTACCTGATAAAGATTCGGATGTTGGAGAAAGTCCATTTCAATCAAATGGATGCCAAGAAGGACAATCATGTGTTCCCGTTAATTCTAGACCCTTCGAAGCAATTCCTAAAGTGGCAGCACGTGAACTGAACAGCCAGGAAAGGGACCTTGCTATCTCACGGTACAAAGAAAAAAAGAAAACTAGGAGGTAATGTTGCTTATTCTACTTGTCGTAATCTGAACCGTCTCTCTTTCACTTATTCCTATTCTGCATGTGAATAATCAGTGTATTTTCCATGAGTTTGTTAGGGTACTGTAATCTGAACTTGTGCACTAGTAATTCGTACATCCTTTTAAATAATGAAACCTACGAAGTGTTTCTTATCCTCATGAGGTTTCACCGTTTAGCTCGTTAATTTAATGCCATAACAAGTTGCGCACCTCTTAATATCTTATTTCTATACATGGAATACATTGTCCAGAAAGTTCCAATTTTCATCTTTTTCGGCGGTTTGTTCACTTTACCTAATTCTGAGAAAGAATGAGATATTAGCATAGGAACTGTTGGCTTTAGGTTTTCATAAATAATTCATTGTTCTGCATATTCTGTCGGTTGGAGTTGTGGCCTTCATGTTCTTAAACTAACACAGTTTAGCTTGTGAAATAACAGGTTTGATAAGCACATCAGGTATGAGTCGAGGAAAGTACGGGCAGAGAGTCGAACAAGAATCAAGGGGCGTTTTGCTAAGATTGAACGCTGAGAGACGGCTGCACAACAATGTGTTCAAAAAATCTTGCAGAAAGTAGGAGGGTCATGGGACAAGGAAATTCGTATGCAGATTTACAAATTTATGTTGTGCACTTAAGCACTTGCAATAATTTGTATAGCCTTGGGTTACTATTGATTTAGACTTCTAGTTCATATTGTGGAAATTTAGATGGTAAAAATGAATTTTCTGTATAAATTATAGCATGTAACTATGAAATGTGATGCTTAAGTTTTTGTTTACGAAGATCTTGTTTTTGCTTATCTTTTCGATCCAAGCGTAAAAACGTTGGGTGATTGTATAGGTGGTCTGAAGGAAATGTGAAGATTCATATACCACGATAAATTACGTCTTGATCATGTTTTGTACTTGGTAATATTGAATCGTCGACCTTATCAAGTACCATATTAATATTGGACCATCCATGCAAGTTTTTTGTCTGAAATAAAATATAATCAATTTTGGTGAATCTAAATCAATTTTGAGGTTTTTAAAATTATTTTACAAGAAATTTTTTACTTATTGACCATGCTATACCTCTTGGGGGTTAAGGCTTGGACTGGTTCTTAAACTGGCCCATGACGAGGTAGAACGGGAGCCCATATTCTTGGGCCGAGATTTATACCCGGTTCGGGAATCTGAATTCCACTAGGATTAAGTACAAAATTTACACATGTTCATCTCTGCTTATTGCAAATTAGGGTTAGGGTTTCTCTGTAAAGCAGGGTATTCGAATCAAAATTTGAATTGATATTTGGTTTCGACAGAACAATGAAGAAAGGCGGAGGAGTTTCAGAAGATGCTAAAAAGGGAGGCAAGAAATTCAATGGTCCAGATTCGATCAAGTCCAAAAAGAAGATGGTGAAGAAGAATATGCAGCGATTGGGAGGAGCAGGCCTCTCTCTCGAAGCATTCGCCAATGCCAAAACCAGGAACGACAATTACAACCCTGCCTTAATTAGTATGCACCTCTCTCTAAGTATTCAAATTTCTTTGTTTGATTGTCATCGATGGAATTGAGCTCATTAAAAGTATTAGAATTGAAACTGAGCTCGATGCTGGAAGAATTTGGGTATATAAGTTATTCTTTTTTATTACTTATTCGAATTTTAAGCGATTTTTCCATTAAGGGTAATCTGTAATCTTATGGAAAAGACTTGACCTAATGAAATTCGCTCAATTTAAGATTCAATTGAGATTGTCAAAGAGAAAATGTTGGAATGACGATTGACAGCATGTCGTTTACTCGTTCGACAACCATTATTTAAAAACTCTTTTTTGTAAATACTCGTTTTCAACATCGAATTCACAAGGTGAAATATTCAGCACGTAAACCAAAACCTTTTTCTTTTTTTTAATCAAACATTTTCCTAAAAATTACTATTCAAAACATTGTTTTTTACGAATAATGACCATCAAACATGGGCCAAGTTTGGTTAATGTACTGGTTCTCACAGAAATTATTGCTAACTTTGTAAACCTGAGTATATCCGGAATAGTATACGTGGACTTGAGTACGAATCGCAGCCTGAATCCTCCATGTAAATGCTACATAGTTGATTGCATTCCCAACAGGTAGAATTGCAAGTAGATTGAGTCAAGAGCTAGCTTGGCATGTTAAATAAATGAGTCTAAATATGGATTTTGTTTTTTAGTTAATTAATTGCATGAACAAAAGAGTCGTTTGAAAGCTTGTGTTGTAGAGATAGATATGATAGAAAACATATTTTATGGTTAATTAGTAGAGAAATATAATTATTTGGGGGAAGTTGAGAATAGAGAGGCACTACTATAGTGTCTCAAACCCTTTGGGTTCTACCAGATATTTTGGTCACTTGACCATGTCAAGTTCAGCAACCAGATATTCTGGACAATTGAGTGTCTTTGTAGATTACGTGGGGGGAGATCGTGATGGGTGCAATGAGTAGTTGAGCAGAAGGAATTTTTAAAAGACCGAAAAATTGGTGGATTTAAAAACCATCAAATTTGGGCCTAAAATTCGAGGGTTTATGTTGGATTGTAACCTGCATTGACCCTGTAATCCAATTAAAAATGGAAGAGTTGTGCTGTGGATTTGATATCCGCTCAATTGAAATATGTTGTTCCAAAAGCTCTCAGTTTCTCGCTCACTGAACCTGATCTTTATATCTTTCTACTTTGATTCGATGATTGATATTTATTTTTGACATTTGGTCGGCAAGTACTAATTACAATGAGTTATGACAATGACTAGTATTTATGTATCGATACATTTTTATTGTATTGCTTAAAAATGTTATTGATTTATGCTTGTCAGAAAAGCAAAGGGAGTTCTACAAGAATGCTAAATATGTTCAAAAATTTAAGAGGTCATTAAAGCAACAAGAGCAGCAGAATGATCCCTCCACAATTTCAAGACCATTGGAGGTGTGAATCTATACTCTGGTTTTTGTTAGGTTCTATACTATTCTCATGTTATTCTTTAATTGGCAATTTGGGAACCAGTTGCTCAATCTGTGTTGCAGCATGAAAGCCAGTTTGTAACCACTGCAAAAAAATTGTAACCAGTTTAATTGTGTGCTGTTTGCTAAACCTGCTATGTAAATGCAGAACTCATATGTGAATATGTTTCATTTGATCGGGAATAAATCTGTGCTGTTGCAGGATGAAAATGAAACTGAAGAAGTTCGAAATGCTGAACAGAAGAACAAGAATGGCAAGAAGAAATCCCAAAGTCTTGAAGAATTGTACAAGAAAAAGCACGAAGAGCAAGAGAAAGCTAGACTAGAAAGGGAAGCCATAATTCAGGCAGCAAAAGAAAAAAGAGAGAAAACTGATGCCAAAAGAAAATCTTTGAAGGAGAAAATGTATAAGAAAACAAGGTCAGGTCAACCCGTGATGAAATACAGAATTGAGCACATGTTGGAAACAATTGAAAAGTTAAACAAGGTAGTTGTCCTCTCTCTATTTTTGTTTATCCTGTAATGCTTCCTCGAATTTGATCAGGGCTTTTCTAAATGTCATTTCATAATTGTCATAATACAATGCCATGGTTGCTGAAAGAGTTTCACAAGAGAATGTTATTTAACCCCACTGGGATTATATCCAGTGAAGGTGGTGTTAATGTGGCATTAAATGATATGTGAAATTAAAAAAGTCATCTAATTTCACATTTCATTCAGCCTATCATCAAAAGCCACCTAAGCTGGGGTTATAACCCTAATGGGGTTGCATAGCATTATTCTTTCCACAATCAGCGTAAATTATTTTTGTACGTGCAAGATATTAGAAAATTACCATCATCGACCGTTATTTTTTTTAGCTTTCTGCTGATTCTGGATTACTGTTCACTTATGGCAGGCCAAAGAAGCAACAAGCAGCACATGAGGTGCTCAGGTTAGAATCAGAGGCAGCCCATGTGAACAGCAAGCCGAGCCATATAAATAGAGAAAAAGTAGGTTCTAAGGAATTCATTTACTGAAAATACGAGAGGGATGAGGGGAAGTAGCAATGCCAGTATGCCTCTCGAAAGTTTGGCAATACTTTTGTAATTCAATTTCATGTCCTTGTAATTTAAATTTAACATGTATGTTCAGTACTAAAAATGTTGATACAATTTTAGTTTAAGCTTGATTTGATTTCATAATCAGTTAATCCTATGTGCATGAATTTAGTTTGTAGAGTTAAATAGCGAAAAAATGTACCTCGCAGTGTCAAGCGGGGATACCATGGTGTCAAGTGGAAGCGTCGTTGCTCATCGGCACGAGTTTTTCTGGAGATATAACGTTGCTCTTTTGCAACTTGTAAGTAGAAAAAAAATTACCTATTTTGAAAATAAGTGTTACCAAACGAGCTTTTGACCGTATATTCCTCTGTTACTCCAGAAAACACATCAAAATCCTTATATTTCATGTCTAAATCAATTGACTAGTTGGCCATAATTATTACATGCTTTGTCAGAATCAATTCTTGCATAGCCACTGCTTTTTCTTTTAAGTAACGTAAATCTACTTGTTGCTATTTCTAAGGGTCCTACTTTTATATGTCTTTGTATTCATATCTGAATTCTGAAGGCTAAAGTGATTGTTATGCCTCAAAGTACAGAAGACGCTCAAAAAGTAATATACCATCTTCATCAAAATAAGAGACCTATGCATAATGCATTCCTGGAAACAAGACACATATTCCACGTAATAATTGACTCTATTATTCCATAACTTGGAATCTCATAGTATTATGGATGAGAAAGCATACGAAGAAATTGGAGATGAACCATCGACTGTATGGTGAAAACTTGGTCATGGCTCTTTTGGTATGACCAGTTAGGTTGGATGTTGCAATGGTGGATTGCACATTAAGTCGAGCATATTTGGTATATCGAAATGGACACTACTCAGACAATATTAAAGAAAGAAAAAAGTGTAAGTCAAGTTGACTATGCTGTACAAGATTATCTAATATTTTGTATTGAACTTGTCACGGCAATAACCAATGTCATGAATTAACCTTTGACTTTACACAATTTGAGCAAACAATTTTCACCATTCCTGGGTAGACTGCAAGCAAAAGGACAGCCTCTATGTGCCAAACCTAGCTGTAGAGAAATCAATATAGGTTGCAATGTTAAGGAGTAGTCTCTTCCTTTGATCAATTTGAATTGGCATTTCGAAGTTTGTTGTACCCAAAATTCCCAGGAAAAAGTAGGGCATGCACACACTATATAAACAATATAGATTTGTAGCTATGCATCTTTTACCAAAAAAATATCCTTAATAGTTCATACCCTAACTAGGAGAGGTATTCACAGTATTGTCGAGAAGTGTCTAGTCCGACCTACCAAAGACGCTCCAAGTTAAAGGCTGAAGATGTTGAAAGAGTCGAATAATCTTCTTCTACAACTCTTGTGAAAAAGACGTGCTTAATTTATATGTTACCAAGCACTTCCAATAAAGAAGAAGTTCAGTATCAACGACATAGCACATCATTTAATTGGTGAATCATTAAATACATTGAATCATTAAATACATAAAATTTATCATTAATTTATTCATCAATTAAATGATGCGTCATGTCACTGGTGCTTTGGAGAAACGAAATGTGGGAGAATCATGACCCAATGAAAATGTTTGATGATTAAAATATTTACCACAGGACCCCAACTCTACTCTGCAAAGACAGAAATGCATGCAGCAGCTTTTGCATTTCACTTTTGTTGGGTCACTCAGCAAGTCGGCCTTTTTCTTTCTGGTTGCCGTGGACCATCTCTCCAAAAATCCTTTTATCTTTTGGTTAAAAAGGAACAAAAACACTGGGTTTTGATTTTATTTTTTCTTTTCATAGAATTTTCCTGCCCATTCAATGTGTTGAAAAGCTAGTGCTCTTACTGAGTACACAAGTACCGGCAGTTGTAATTCAAATGGCACATCAGGTGTTTGTTGAAAGGCGAGCATAAAGTCGTCAACACACTGCTATCTCCCCGAATCTATCACATGCCTCTGTCACTAGATGCCCTCTCTCTCTCTCTCTCACAGTCACACACCAAATCTCTGTACCTTATCTTTTCATACAGTGAAATGATAGGACGATGATGTATTAGAAAGGAAAAGCAATTTGTTTAAGAATACTTTAAAATGTCCAGTTACATAATCGAGAACCACAACGTTTCTTCTTCCGTCTGGCAGTCAGAAAAAATACGAAGGCGAATACTAGAGTCGAATGTCGTAATGCGCATTATTTAGCATTACCTCAATGAGGAAAGGAAAAAAGTACAAAACGAGCAGAACATGGAACAAGAAAGAAAAACCATTTTAAAATCATCTACAAAATCTTACCAAAAAGAACACGATATCACAGTATTTTGTGATTTCCGTGTAGAGGGATTGATGTTTACTAATACCAAGAGTGGAATACATAAGCCAGAATCTAACAATACTTGGGGCATAAATGTCAGACAGAAATCTAAAGCACAATAAATTTTCAGGAAGTAGGATTGGCAGATAATCAACACACCGGGATCACTGTAGAAAATCTTTGAACTTGCCAATCTGGTAAGAGGTTTTCCACGGTATCCTCTTTGAGCCGCCCGGCTGTAAGTAGATGAATTTCGAGGGGAGTCTCTTCCTCAACCGCACCGATCGGTTCAAGATGTGGGGAATCACAAACGCCACTATATTTTTGTGCACGACAATCTACTGTTTATTGCCCAAAAAATCTTATAAGGCATGTGAGTATTACTCGTTCTAAAGAATATAAATCCGAACAAGTTCGCACATGGTATGCATAATAACTGTCAAAAACAAATGGTTCCTCGTGGTAACTGGTAAGTGCAGCATTAACATGAGATTCACCTCTTTATTGATTAACTGATTGCAATGAATAGCTCAGCCAAGTGTAAAACAGATGGCATTCGACCATCAAAACCCTGAATTGGCTTGTTCACCTTCCACCACACTGCTATCAGATAAGGCGTAGCAGAAGTAAATGTAGAATGATTATAAGCTCATAGAGCATCTAACTGGTACGCTGCATGGGATTTTCAATCACCGTGTCCTTCTGTTGCTCGAGAAAACCTTGAGGACACGCGTTCATCCATTGTCCAAACAAAACCAGGCATGTCCACCCTAGGTCCTGCAATCGTTCTGTATACATAAAGTTTCTCAACAGGACAGTCTTCTGGCCCTGAATCAGGGGGTCCTCTCTCATTAATCACTTCGACATTGAGCCTGGGCATCTTCTGACCTAGCAATTTGCAAGCTCCAAAACTCACTGAACAAGAAGACATCCAAAGGGATCGCATTGTCTCCAGCTTTGTAGCATTGGCCAAGAGAGCCTTGTCCCCAAATGGACAGTCCCTAATTTCCAGTTTTCGTAGGCTTTCGCACCCAGACAACACGTGATGGAGGCCCAAGTCACTATCCCCAGCAAAAGCTATAGACAGCATCTCCAACTTCTTGGCATGGGTCCCAATATATTCGAAAACCCGATCAGTGAGGAGGCCGGACATGGAAAGCCGCAGCAATTCCTTACAGTTCTCTACAATGGCACCAAAGCCAGCATCAAGCGGTTCGAGGGTTAGGTAATCAGGAGCTCGAGGCTCAATAATACATAGTCGGAAGCGGATCATGTTAGGACGATTCCTTGCAATAGCAACTAATGCCGCATTTGACATCTGGCGGCAGAAGTATAGAACAGACTGGAGCTTGGGGCAACCCTCTGAGACAGCAACAAGCCCTTGTTCCGTCAAAGTTACATTTCCTTCTGCATCATAAGGATCTGAAGGAAACACCCTAAGTTCCTGCAAATCCTTACAAGCAGCAGCAAGGGCCTCAAGACCCACGTCTTCAATGTAATCCAGCACCTACACAATCATTTCTTGGTTAAGTCCAAGGTTGTAATGCAATAAAAGAACTCAGAATGTAGACTAAAATGTTAAATTTCAAGTAGTAAGGACAATCATAACAATCCCAGTCATAAAATTCGTCCAAAGGCTATAGTAAGAGAGAATCATATACTAAAATTCAGAAACTGATGAACGGGTCCGGCTACTTCAAATTTCGGATCTCAAGTTCTTCTATAGCAGCTTGCTGCAAATTCCTTCTGACATCTCACTATTAGGTATATATATATATAGAATAGTTCCATTTACAATATATAAAATTTGGATCAAGAACTCGTAGTAGCCTAGAGCATATTTTGAGGACATAACACAGTCAATGGAAGAAAATTTGAACCTAAAGAGCAGGAATCACACCAGATCTTTCTTAATACGTTCCCCAGGTTTAGGGAAAATCTTTCAAATATTATTTGTGATCTAGTATCAAGCTCATAAACAAAAAATCAGAGTCACATAAGAGTGAGATTCTTACTTTTTCAATCAGTCAATCGATATAAGGACTATAGACTCAAACTTCCCTTTTACTGGGTAATTTTCATTAGCCAAGGAAAAAAAAAAAAAACAGTAGTAACTTTAAAATTCAATCTTGACTCTACCTCTTTCTCAACCCACTCAAAAATACAAACTTGCCTTTTCCTTCAAGATTTACTTCGAAAATTAACAAAACTTTCTTCATCATTTCCATGGAATGCCTCCCTAATTAAACAAGTTGACAATCGTATTTATTATATATCAAAATTGAGTCTATGTTTTCTACCTGCAATTGGCAGCAATATATGCGAGTCCGTCAGTGGTGAAACCTTCACAAGACAAGAGCACCAGCACTGTAAAATTCTTAAACGACTTGGATATCAGCTCCAAGTTCTCATCAGTCACCACCATCCTCTTCAGCTTGATTTCCTCAAGCCAGGGGTAAGCCCCAGCCATGGAAACAACCCAGGGGTACACATATCCACCCCATCCTTCCGGCACCAAATTGAAGTCGGCAAAATGCGGCTTCCCCTTCAACTCCACCGCTCTCACATCTGGAAACCTCCGGATCACGATCTCCGGACTCACCGCATAGCAGTTTCCGATGAAAATCCTCCTTCGACTCAACCTCTCAATATCGTACCACGACTTGCACACCAAAGAAACCGCATTCCGGTCCCTGTCGTGGTTCAAAAACGAGAATACGTGCTCCAGTACATCCTCCGGGAAAGATTGAGCCATCAAAATCTCGTCTGTTACAGTGGAAATTCAGCTCAAATCTAGACGGAGAAAGTAGAAAGAGAGAGGTGGTATGACTTGGAATGAAAAAGTTATTGTAGAGAAGATAAGGTTTTTTTAAGCTGTGATTGGTGTTACCTTGTGTGAGGTTAGAATTTAACCAGGGTTTGAAATTACCAATAGGGCAATGAAACGTGTAGTTAATGAAAGCCACCGGGGGGTGAGGGCCAGGGTTATCAAAAAAGAAAATTTCACTATTGATCCACAAACTTGTGCTCGTGTAGCAGATTGGTATCTAATCATTAACATTGTGTAAATTGACCTCATTATCTCTTATAGATATAAAATATCTCATTTACGTCTGATGATAATTCAAAATGTCAAATCAAGTCAAATCAAAGCCCATTTCAAAACTGTCAATGCGGAATCATATGGACCCATCGACGATATGTTTTTTAAACAAATTCGACGTTTTGGTTTGAGTTTCAATTCCTCACACAAATAACCCGAATTTGAAAGTCATTGGATGCTAATTGCTTCCATATTCAAGCATGTACATTCACCTCACACCATTAATCACATTGTGCTCGCTCGAAGCCTTCAAATAAAAAAATCTAAAGTTTGCACCACCAAATCATACCCATTTATAATAATAAGTTTTCTAGTCCTCTGAAGATGATGATGGGGTTCGTCTCCGAACTCACGCAAGGTGTGTTTTAGGTAGTCCACTTTTTGTCGATTGATAGGAGTGATTTTTTCAAGGTCCTGATTAATATTGATCAATCATATATGAACTAAGTAAATAATCTCATTCTTATTGAATGGTATCAAGTATAGAAATATTTTTATTTCTTAACTTTAATTGATGTCGAGAAATTTAAAGTAAAAAAGTTCTGTTGACATGAAAAAAATTAGTTACTATTTTTTTTTCCTAAATTTGGAAATTAATTTACTATTACAACTATAGATTGGGTGCTAATGGTGTAAATCTTCCTTACCCTGATGCAATGTAGCGCAACCGCATAAAAAACTAAAAACGGAGTGCGTGAGACGAACCGACCCGGATGAGTAAAAGCTGAGGCGATTTTTAAATTATCGTGATAAATTGGAGAGATTAATCGTAGGGATGAAATGCCGCAAGGGAATCTCATGATTCTAAATACACGGCTGGATCTGATGGCTGAGATTTTGAAGGGACCACGTGGGGTCAGGATTAAAATTACTACTCTATAGGAATGATATGATGTGATTTGTATTAATTAATCAACAAATCATAAGCTATGATTAATCACTTAATAATATGTTTAAATAGTAATCTTCTTGAAAAGAAGTTGATCCAATCGCACCTTCTAATACAATTACCTTATTACAATTTCATTTCAGTCAATAATACTATTTTCGACATTCTCTCCTTGTCGTGAAGATCACAGTTTCTTGTATAATCTGCTCCCACAGTGTGAATGTATGCCTTCGTATGGTCGATGGACAATTATCAGCAATTTCGACTTAATGCAAGTAAATTGCAATTTGAATTGAAAACATGTTTTTGGAGGAAGCTCACCCTCATGAGATCATGACATTTTGTTTCAATCATCGTAAAAAGTGTCAAATATATTTTTCATTCTTTTACATTTATCACATAAATCGTTATCTTTGTTACACGTGTAAATCAGGATAAGTGCGAATTAAAAGGATTTGAATAACCATTTTTTAATGTAATTTTTTTACTTTAGTGGTTATTTTAATATTAACTTTTGATGCGATTTGTGTTACATCAGAAGACAGTAAATGAATCATGCACATCACAACGATTGGTTTCATGCTTAAAAAAATTTGTCTCGACTTGCCGATTGGTAAAATAATAACTTAAATTGCGTGCTTAAGGAGCAAATCAGTGTGTTAATATTTTAATTATTGTATAAATATGCAGTGTCGTGAGCTGTAATGCACGTAAAGTTAATTATTTTATGGATTAAACACTTATTTTGATTGTAAAAATGAGATTAAATTAATGGGATTTGATAATCAAAGACCACGCATGGATCGCCGGGAATCTCTCTTGCGATCGATTGTACTTTGCTTTGTATTTTCTCCCAAATGAAAAATAGTGGTACAACTCATATAGCCAAATTCTTTTATCTTTTTTTTTTTTTTTTATTTCTTCAACAATTTTTTTTCAAGTGATAATTAAATTAGAATATTCATTTTAATGGATTTCTATATATACAATAAATTCCATTAAAATCAATTTTATTTATGAAAGAAAAAATTATGAGATATATAAGAAATAATTAATATTTAGTAAATTAAATCTGTATTTTAGATAGATAAAAAATGTACTTTTATGGTTATTGTAAAAAGAGTTCTACAGTTACGTTGTCAAGCAATCAATTTAAGATTTTTTTTTTTTAAATAATTTTTCGGATAGCTTATTAAGAACCTCCTAATTATAGCATGTGATTAGAAATCTAAGTTTGACTATATTAACTTTAATAACCCTCTAATTACATAGCAGACAAAAAGAGTAGTTCGACCAAGTTAACTTCCTCGGAGGGATAAAAACATGAACAAAGGACAATTTGTATATGTAGTAATTCGTAGCATACTTGAACATAAATTTCGAGTCAAAAATCCTTACATAAAATGACTTATTTTTCAATTTGCATTTTTTTTTTTGGTTCTCCAATGATCTAAATCCCAATCACAATGAAAGAAGATTATAATCCACAATCTAAATGCCTAATTTTGTAAGTTTTCATACCGGGTCCTAGCATTTTTCTATTTTTGAGTCATTTTCATACGAATTCTCACTATTTTTTCCTTCTCTTTTTCCATAACTTCAATTATGAGGTTGCATGGAGTTATGTGGGAGTTGTAGGGAGTTAGGAAAGTTATGGATTTGAGTTTTGAATATTCAAAACATTCCCTGCTACACACTTCTAAAATCTTACAAGTCGTATCACTCCACATGGGCGACCCATTACCTTTATTTTTCAATAACATATCTAGTGAAACAAACAATGTTCGATTTGAAGAGAAAATGACACTTTGATATATATTAATTTCGTATTTGATAAGCAATATTAAATGAGATCAAACCGTATTATGAATACGACTACAGTTACAAATACATTATAATCTAACGTGTACCAATGTATGTGGTACATGGGAAGTGATTTTACTAATCTTAAGACGTCAATTTATGATCGAATATTTTTTCTGCAAGCTTAAAATTGTCATCTACATGTTCTTTTATGTACTAATAAATTCACTTCTAATCAAATGCCTTGCACATTTATAGCTTTTCATGAACAGGGTCGTCGAAACGTGAATTGAATACATTTGCTAGTTTCAAAAGTACGTTGAACTACATTATATAAAAGTTTAACCTCTTTAATTCTTTTCGATCTTTTCGTTACAGTATAATTGTAAAATTTAAAATTCTCAAACTTAGTCAAACAAGACAACAATATGAACCACTAATTTTCTAAAAGTTTGGTACCTTGGAAGATGAAACCTATAGAAGATAAAAATTATTATAGGTCCTAGGTAGTTGTTTTAATTATCCATGTCCATGTGCATGCCCTAATGGGTAGGGTAGGCCGGTTCACAATCAAGATTCAAGAAATGGTGGATTTGCAACCATAAGTCTACATCTATAAAGCAATCCTCTTTTCTTAACTTTCAATCTTGATGCACAAATTTAGTCAATTATTTGTTTGTACAATTTGGCATACGCAATCCATTATCGCATAAATTCAACTTCTATTTTGACTCACTTTTTTTTATTATACTAGTAAAAATTGAACGTGTATTCCACGTTATCTTAAAATACATTATAAATAATGTAAAAATAATTTTTAATACCAATTTTTTGGAGAATTGACGGGTATCGGACGAAGTAAAGAAAATAAAATTAAACATAGAAATTTAGAAGAAAAAAATTGTATTATTAAAACTCAATTTCTATGATTCAAATTTTTGTAAAGCTGACATACTGCAAATTAGCAATCTTTTTATATTATATTTGATACAAAAAAAAAATTGTTAATACAAAAATTTAAATAACTTATTAAAATTTCTAGATACATGAATATGAATAAATTAAATCTACAATAACTCAAAATTCATTTAGTTCCAAATTCATCAAATTAAAATTCATTGAATTTAGATTAATGTGAATGTTAGTTTTATAGTATTTATTACATATCGAAAAACGTTTAAATATTACTAGTCAAAGTTGAGCGTGAATTGCATGTTACTCTAAGACACTTTATAAGTAATATTTGATACCAATTTCATGAATATAAATAAATTCATCTATAACAACTCTAGATTCATTTAATTCAATATTTATTAAATTGAAATTCATTGAATCTAGATTAATGTGATTGTTAGTTTTATAGTATTTATTACATGTCAAAAAATGTTTAAGTATTACTAATCAAAATTGAACGTGCATTGCACGTTATTCTAAAATACTTTATAAGTAATGTAAAAGTAATATTTGATACCAATTTGTTGCAGAATTTGATAAGTTTTGGAAGAATTAAAGAAAATAAAATTCAACATAGAAATTTAAGAGAAGAAAATTATACTCTTAAAACTCAATTTCATTGATTCAAATTTTTGTAATGATGACATACTATAAATGAGCAATTTTTTTACATTTGATACATAAAAATTAATTGTTAATACATAAATTTAAACGCCTATCAAAATTTTTAAATACACGAATATGAATAAATTCGTCTATAATAACTCCAAATTCATTTAATTCAATATTCATCAAATTAAAATTCATTGAACATAGATTAATGTGAATGTTAGTTTTATAGTATTTATTATATATCGAAAAACGAAAAGTAAAGCATTGTTGAAATAATTATATTGTAGGTAGGGAAGGAGCCAGCACCCAGCGCGACCCTGCCGGCTCTAGGGGGAAAGGAATTTCATGTTAACGAAGCTATTATGGTAAAAATATAAAACTGTACTACTTTCGACAAATGTTATAGTAGCTCATTTGGTAGGTCGGTGGTTTTCCAAGTGAGAGGCACTTGGTTCGATTCCCCTCCTTTTCACTTCTTCTTTTAATTTTTCAAACACAATAAATAATTTTAAATTACGCTGATATGGTTTTGTATCTCGACTGGGAAATCCATTTTTAACATATAAGAGGTATGGGGTTCGATTCCCTTCACCTCCTCTTCTTCTTTTTAATTTTTTAACACAATAAATAATAATTAACCAATTATATATTATTAGATTTTATCAATTTATTTTACAAAATTCAAATTTGGACAATTTAAATACTGATATTTATTCTTTTAAGAGTTCAAGAAAAGATTTCATTTTTAGGTAAAAATATCTTTAAAAATTTCATCGCTTTAAAAATTTATTAACTGAAATTATTACTTTATAATATATACTTTAATTGTTAAGTTTTATCAATTTATTTTGTAAAATTCTTTGTTCTTTTAAGAGTTTGAAAAATACATTTCTTTTTGGGGGTAAAAATAGATCTAAAATTCATTGTTTTTAAATTTTTGTCTTTATCGATTAACAAATACTTTACACATAAATTTCATCTTGTCTCGCTTAACTTCATAAAAATTTGAAACTTGATAGTATGTATATGATTCAAAAATTGTATTTTTATTCCTTATTATTTTGAGTTGTACAGAATTATATTTTAATATTTATATTATTTTTACATTTTAGTGCATTTATATATTGATTGGAGGTTTTTTTCATATAAATTAATTAAATATCAATAAACAATATTGCTATATTGGGCTGTGTTTGATAAATGCTCGGCGCTTCGCCCTACCTCACTCGAGCAGTTGGATTCATCCCTGATTTTAAGGGGTTAAAATCATCCAAAAAAATGATTATCCTTTAATGTGATACTTTAATACACTAGTCAAAGTTGAATGTGCCTCTACACGTTAATCAAAAATTACCAATTTGTTGGAATAATTATATTGTAGGGGGGTTAAAATTGTTCAAAAAAACGATTCTCATTTGATGTGATACTTTAATATACTAGTCAAAGTTGAACGTGTCTTGTACGTTAATCTAAAATTATCAATTTGTTGGATAATTTGATGAGTCTTGGACGAATGAAAGAAAATAAAATTTAGCATAGAAATTTAAGAAAATAAAAAATTATACTCAAATTGTACTCTTAAAACTCAATTACTATGATTCAAAAAATTTTTAATGATAAAATATTATAAATGAACAATCTTTTATATTACATTTGATATATAAAAATTAATTGTTAATACATGAATTTAAACATCCATTAAAATTTCTAGATACATGAATAAGAATAAATTTATCTATAATAACTCTAGATTAATGTGACCGTTAATTAATTGAGAATTAATAACACAAATTTCATAAATAACAATAATTATGTAATATTTACTACATATCGAAAAATAAAAATTAGGGTATTATTGAAATAATTGAATTGTAGTGGGGTTAAAATCGTTCAAAAATGGTTCTCCCTTGATATAATATTTTAATATATTATAAATTATAGATATATTTGGTACTCCTTTTTCCTGTACTTAACGAGTAATATAATAAAAAACGTAATATTTCATTGTAAAAGAAATTTTATTGTCCAAATGGTAGTTCGATTGTCAAGAGTTGGAGAGTCAACAACTTGTTAGGATTAGCTTTTGGCTTGAAATTTCAATCTCTATCCGAGGGACAAGACATGTTTTGACTATTCAAAGTAAATTGGGGTGGAAACTTTTTGGCTTGTGAGTTTTAATTTCAAATAGTTTTTGCTTTGTGAGAATAACATGTGAACGATTGCTTTAGCATATCTAATGTCGGGATATTGGATGTATAGACAATGAGATTGATATTCAAATATTTATTTTTAAAATGTATTTATTTGATTCCAGAAACAGAAATAAACATGTTATTATTTCTCTAAAAGAATTTCTCAATATATTACTATGTGTTGTGTCTCTAAGTGTACATCAAGGGCCCGTTTGGTAGGGATTTTGAAAATTGATTTTTTGACCGTTAGAAGAAAAGTAGGGTCCACATGTGAGAGAAGAAGTCAAAAATTGCGGCTTGAATAGTAAAATAACGATCAAAAAATCAATTTTTTGAGGCAAAAAATCCCTACCAAACGGGGCCAATCAAAACAAAGTTTTAGTTAGTGCTTGATTCTCCAATCTTGTGTATTTTTTTCTTGAAATTTATGATTTGTTCTAACTTTTGGTTTTTTTGCCCTACCTTATCCTTTGTGAGAAGATAATATTTTGATGGGGCGGCTAAATCTTTTGATTAATGTTTCTTATGGCAATAAAGGCATGTGCCAACAAATTTTTATGGCTCGATAAACTAATGCTTGGACCGACCAAGCTGTATTTTTGTATTTTTGCTTTTTTTTATATTAAAAAGCATGACAATAAACTTGACAGAATGACATTAAAAGACTCGTGTAATCGGTTCTAGACACAATTAAAATCAAATGTAATGTAATCAAGCGACTTCTACCATTTTTTTTCATTTTTGAGTAAACAATCTAAAGTATTTTGTAGATTATAGTTTTATGGAGTCTTCGAGATAGAATATATATGGAGAAAACACACAGATATATAATAAGAAAAAGGTGTT
>NC_036252.1:19189069-19291704 GCF_002742605.1 Olea europaea var. sylvestris | reverse complement strand
ATAGCTCTCCATAAAATATAATGAGAAAAAAAGAAAAAGAAAAAAGTGTAGATTGTGACTCGTGACCATATACCAAGCGATTTAATGAATCAATCAATCAACAAATATAAATGTGGAGACCCCAATAGAGTAAATATTTTTGGACAGACTAATCATTAGAAAATCAAATTAAATTTTTTTTTTTTTGGGTCACTATCAGTTGATGATATCTGAGTATTTCACTCAAGCTTTATTTCTAATAACTCAGTTATGTGAGGTAAAATGCAATTGATGTTATTCAAAAGAGGTAAAAGTCATCCCTCAAGTGATAAGTAAAAGAAACTTCCAAAGAATATTTCTATAGGATTTGATTTTTCCTTATACAAACACTACCCAAAAAATAAATAATAAAAAATATACTTAGCGCTATGCCTAATATTATTATTCTAATTACACATTATTTAAAAGGGGCAAGAAAAAAAATGAAGAATAA
The DNA here is from genome assembly GCF_002742605.1 of Olea europaea var. sylvestris. Classification (NCBI taxonomy): domain Eukaryota; kingdom Viridiplantae; phylum Streptophyta; class Magnoliopsida; order Lamiales; family Oleaceae; genus Olea; species Olea europaea. The sequence continues at coordinate 19,291,232 of NC_036252.1, read as the reverse complement.
ATTAGTGAATAGTGATGGACCAGTCAGTGGGGGCCCATAAAAGAAATACCTGACAATGGGCCCAGTGGCCTTCTACTGGGCCTGCAGCGTCCAATCAAACTTTTTTCTGCTACGTCGCTTTCTCTTCGTAATGTGTTTTGACCTAAAAGTGGAAAGCTTGCATGCTTGATTGATATGACTTAATGATCACCGACAAACACGCCCTTAACGTTATCCTTTGTTCTTGCGTGTCAACACCTTATTTGCTCACTCCTTACTATTCTCCTAATCCATTCATTTACTATCTCCACTCTAGGCTCTGTTTGCTTTATCCTTTTTGTCAAAAACCCACTTGCTTTGTTCAGTTATAGAACGATGAAGTTTCGTAGGGCCTTTCTATCCAAATGCTAATGCAAATAGTTTGTATCTTTACGGATATGCTTATTTTACCAAGTGTCTCTCCGGACAATGCCCAGATTTGCAACTCAATTCACTCGGGGGCGAAGCTCTGATTTTTAAATTGACGACACTATGGAAATGTACACCATTTAGAGCCTGTTTGGGAGTGATTTTGAGAATTGATTTTTTTATCGTTAAGAGAAAAGTCGAGTCCACCTGTGAGAGAAAAAATCAAATACGACAGTCGGAATAGTGAAATAACGGTCAAAAAGTCAATTTTTTGGAGAGAAAAATCGCTCCTAAAAAGACTGTTAAAGCATTTGTCGACATAAGAGCATCTTGAAGGGAGAGTGATATCTGAAGAAAATAACAAAACTAATTATTTATTTTAACATGTTTTTTGAGAAAACGAAAACCTAATGAATTTTGAATTAATCGTATATAAAATATGCAAATGGAACTAAAGGTGCATTCGATTGCGAGTATGGAATGAAATTAAGTAAATGTGTTTGATTGATTTAATTTTCAATATACAAATATTGTACTTATCCATTTTTTATTGATGGATAGATAAGAGAAATGATAGATGAGAGGGAGAAAGAGAGAGTTAATTAATGGAAAAAAACATTAACTTAAATCTAAAAATATTAAATTAAAAAAAAATCCCCCCCCAAAAAAAAAAAAAAAGGTTTCTTTTGTTTTAGGAAAGTATAGTCAAATAATCAAAAAATTTCATCAAAAAAAGTATCAATTAAACACTCAAAAAGTAAGAATTCAGAAGAAAAATTACATTTTTTATGAAGATAAAAGTCAATCAAACGCACTTTAAATGTTGAGATTGAAAAGTTATTTTTAAAGATTGAGGAATAATTGCACAATTAAAAAAAATGTAAAAAGAAAAATATAACGTGACAGATAGAATGTGAACCCAAAAATGATTGTTCAACACTCGGCCACAAGACAATAGTTGTATTATTGTGAAGTTACCTATTATATTATTCTGGGGGTAAAATTATAAACTTTAAATTTTTCTTTATACAAAATGGAATTTCTAAATTCATAGATTATACATTTTCTAAAAATTCACTATTACAAAAACTCATTTTATTGAAATAATAAGCATCAAACAGGGACTTAATCAAGAACACAACAAAACAATCTAATATGTCCTGAAGAGATGGAAATTACGAAGACCAACTACATCAACCAATGACTTGTCAATGAATTATATGACATATTTGATATGTTCGATTCTTTAAACATCCATAAACATCCATTATTTAATGTATCGTAATGTCGCCGGCTCAGTATTATCAACTGAATTCAACAACCAAGTTGTATTGTAAATTTTTAACATAGTTCGGATTTAAAAGTCACAAGCTTATGTCTATATTCATAGGTACTAACTATTTCATTAAATTTTTACTTTTTAGAATTAAATAATTAATAAAAATGATCAAAAGCAATGTTATAATTAACCTAATCCTCAGGAAAAGTCTAGATTAATGCAATTATATCTAATAATTGCCATCAAATAGTCTAATTCACATGTTAAAATTTAATCAAATTAAAAGCAAGCATTATTCACAAGACAATTACATGATAACAACAATGTCGTTACAATTTAGAAAGGGAATCTTTTTTTTTTTTTTTTTTTACAAGGTGTCCTATTCTAGACTAATCCTTGGGTTTGTAATCCGGCCCCTCTTCACACAGTCCGGTTAATCGCAGGATTTGCCTCCAACTGGCCAGGGTCCGAGCGCTCCCCACCTGGTCTGACAAAGTGCCAAGCAAGCCAATCCAAGTTGCACCTTGCCTTCCAAGAATAATCCTTGCCTTCCAAGAATAAATCCTTGCCTTCCAAGAAAGGGAATTTAATACTAGAAGTGGAGTCGAATTAATCATCACAAATTCCATAAAAAAATGGTCCTATCATGTGATTTTTGTCAATATGTGTAGGCATGCGCCATCTTAGTTTTAGAATACTTATCAAAACTGACTTGTTAACTTTTATTATTCATTGAATTTGAAAAAGAAAAAAGTTGAGTTTGGATTTGCTTTTAATTTGATTTCTAAATTCGTCTCACTACGATCCAGCTGTTAATCACGAAGAGTCACCAACCAAACATACAACCCACAACAACAAAAAGAAAAAAAGAAAAAAAAAAAAAAAAACACAACCAGGAAGTCTCTTCTTCCTCTGCACCTTGAGTCTTCCTCTGAAGAAGAAAAAAGGCTCGAAAACAGGATCGGCAAATAAGTTAATCAAATTACAAGAGCTCAACTAGTATTAACTTGTCAAAAATTAGGTACACTTTTTACACTGGAAACAATGAAATAAAAAAATACGTCATGAGGTAGCTGACTATTCCGGTAACACCCCGTCTTTCTTTCTTTCTTTCTTTCTTTTTTTATCCCTTTCAAAATTTACAGAAATCTGCTATGAAGTTTGAAGTCCTGTTGAATTCAGTCCTACCATCAGTTCTCAGTGTTATATATGTATCACCAACACTGAAAAGTTTATAAGTTAGGTTAAGTAGAATTGCAGATTCTAAGAATGTGTATTGTGTGTATGCAAGGGTTGAATCCTAGGTGGGAGTGTCGGATAAGACATGAGTGCAAATATGTGCAGTTTTATGGTTGTGAAATAAACAAGTTCTTGCATCTATTACAAGTTTTCTGTCTGTCACACTTCTTTACTTGCAGTTTTCTCACTTCACAGAAGAACTTTGGACAATGGGACCTGATGGACCAGGAGGACCAGGGCGTGGCTGGGGTCGTGGACCTGTGGTACCGGGTTTTTTCCTGGTCCAGGTGGGTTCATTGGTGGGTGTTTCAATTGAATACGCTTGGTGATTTCTTCTTGGTAAGTAGACCCTCGACTACAATGTTATCATATCTATGGCAATACCCTTAGCAAGAATGCAGCCATCTTGTGCACTTTTTTGTACTTCTACAACGTTACGTCGATGTTCCTTTTTTTTTTTTTTTTTTTTTTTTTTTTTTTGAACTGATTGAAATTTTACACTATGCAGCTTATCTTATCTCTGCCGCTGTTGGTTGCTACAAGACTGTTTTGGCGGGCCTCGACCTTTTCGCACTCCTCCCTTCCAATGGAAATTCAGATACACTTCCTGCATTTACAGCTGTGTAATAAATCTGTATACTTCAATCAACAAAAGAATTTGACTCGTGTTCTGATATCCATATTGCATTGTATGGCTAGCTTTTGTCATTTCTGCATTTTAGACTCATTCTCAATCCATTCCATACGCGAGACAAGAAATGAATAACTGAGAAAATCATTAAAACCTCGTGCAAAAACTCTGGATTATATTAGCAAAGTACAGCATGGCCTAAATTCCTAATAAATAATTGCTCACAATGCACAGCTAGGGCACGTCTAGCATGGCTTTATTGACTATTGGAATAATTTTCTGAAAGTTTTTTTGTCTAATTCGCTGGCCTAAGGTCGCTTTCTTGAAAAACTCTTTTGCAAAAACCATAAGTTATCCCAAACTAAGCCCTACTACGCACAGAGATAGAGAACACACAAACGAACGTGCCACCTAGGAGAAGTCGTCTTGGTATTGGATCCTCTCTTCTGTTGTCATTCGAAGGAAAAAAACATATAGCCGCTACTCCAAGCAAATCTTCTACGCCATATCAGGGCTATGGGATTCTACAGCAAAAGATGCTTTTCAAAGTCCGTCATCATGAAGCCACTAAACAACACGAAAAAAAACGCATGCAAAAGCCATTAAACTCATGATATGGCACCTTCAAAAAATCGCCCCGTGCCCTTGACAGATTCAACTAAGAAGTCAGAACCTAACATCAGAAACATTTTGAGGAATACAATGCTCCTCACAAGACATTATTAGTTTTGTAATTCACAATGAAGGCCTAAAGTCATCTGATAAACGTTATTAGTCGATAAGTGTTGAGGACCATCAAACGTCATAGATCTGGTTCAGCATTATACTTTTAAGGTATGTTTGGTACGACGGATTCAACAGCACTAAACAATGTTAATGAAAGAAAAATCTTGTTCATTGTAGTGCCCAATCCTATCTTATATTGCATACCAAACATACTCTCGTGGTGTTACTTCCAATGAAACGATGAATGAATGAGAAATCGACCACATATGGAAAGATTACAATTCATCACATAAGATCCTTCTTAACTCAAGTAATTTGTCAATGCATTTTAGTAGCACCAAGAAGTTGTTACTCTTGTAATTTGTCAATCTGCAAGGTATTCTCATAAACTTTACCATGAAACATAAAAAATTGTGAACAATTAACTTAGTTTTCGTTAGCGAACCACTGCACCCTCAGAATTGGAACAATAAATTTGAGTAAATTTTGTTAGTTTCAATGTCTAAACACGACATGATCTTAATACGGCATAATTTAGTCAGCATAGCACCCGACGTCATTCACAAGCAGCTCTGGTGTTAAAACTGCTGAGACAAATGGCAAATGCCTGGAAAGTGGACATTGGGTACTGATAATCCATTGTGAAAACGTCCTTTCCCACTTTTCCAAATTGGAGAATAACATCCTCGTGCTCTTTCCCACTGGCTCCATTCTCAACAGAAGCAACCAGCTGGAAGTTTTGCACAGAAAAGACCGTTACACGTCCATTGAAGTTGAGACACCAGCACTGAAGTTGTTCGTGCCATCTAGGATTCTTGTTTTTCAAAATTAGCACCTCAACTTTCAATGTCGATAATCCAGATCGAAAACTATCTGCGGAAGTTGATTTTGATCTGAAAAATGGAATAGACAGAAAAGAATCTAGGTAGCCAAGCGGGAAATCAGTTTGTACAGGAACCATGCCTCCGGTTTCAATAGCAGAACCAGGTATAGTATCCATGATGCACTGCATTCGCCTTGGACCCCAATACCCACGTTACGTTAGCAAGGAAAAGTAACCAAACAAGGTGATGAAGACATCTACTTTTTATTTATTTTTAGTTGAATTTTATTTATGTTTTAAGATTCTTATTTATGTAATTGAGCTTATATTGGCCCAAACCTATTTAGGTAGGGTTTTGTTTTGACTATTTAAACCTAATTTGTCATGTAATTTCATTGGTTTTGGATGAATATGAATTATTGAGATTGGTTGTGGCGCCTCCTTCTTCTCCCTTTCCCTTCCCCCTAAATTTCTGCTTCTTCTCCGATTTCTTCTCCCATTCTCTCCGATTTCTCTCCCCCTCTTTTGCTGCCCTCTTCTTTGTCCTGCATCAAATTTGATATCAGAGTCGAAACATGGGTAATTTTTTACCTACAATCCAAAACTTTTTCATAACCCTTACCCAAAAAACTGTACAACAGTACAAACAAAGGAATTTGTAGTGAGGTAGCAGTCTTCTTTTATTTCAATTTTCTTTCTTAGTTGAAAAAAAAAAACTTCGTTACTGTTCACGGGATACTGTTCACACCCGGAATTTCCTTTTTTTAATATTTCTGCAGTTTCCAACAAAAAAAAAGAGAGGGAAAAAATTCGTTACAGATTTGCTGCAATTTTAGTTCCATTGTACTGTTCGCCCTTGCTACATTTTCATCACACGTTGGCACCATCTAACACCTACAACAAACCCTAGCCCACCCCCACAATCCCAATTCCACGCCCAACCCAAATTCCACCAAATTCATTTATCCAACTACCCAACTTCATTACCACTTAGCCCAACTCAACCTAGCCCAGCACCTCCAAAGCCCATTATCCTTTCATAATCCCCAAGACCCAAACTCAACCTACTGATTTAAGCCGCAATTTACTTAGCCCAATTAATTCAATCCAGACCCGAAATTCTTTCATCTTCTTCGAGCCCAAATTCATAAACAATCACTACAAATCCGTTTACTTCATCTTCTCTAACCTCACCACTGCAAACCCATTGACTCGCTTGACCATCTCCATCGCCGACTCGTTCTACCTCCATAACCATTCTCCACCCCATTGTGTTCCTTAACCGCAAGCTCCACACATTCACCACATACTAAATTTGCACCCAATTTATATCTCGCACATCAATAGCTCTCACCCCACACTCAGTTTCTACATATCAACATCGGTCCCGTGTTTGCGGGCAACTCAACCTGACAGTAACCACCCAATTGTAGAGTCAATTCAGTTGCACAACACAAAATTGAGTTGTTCTCCTACCTCCATTGGACATTTCCATACTGATTAGAGGCACATCCTGTTTGGCCAGTAATCTTTTCATGCACTCAGTTGATCAAAGATTATTCCATCACACCATTCCACGACTTGCCAACGTGAGGATCACAATTGGGCACAGTCTTGATTCCTTAGGTCTCAGAGTACATCACCATCAAGTTCATGCTCTGTGGGCACTGCCACCACAACGACACAACAGGGAGTCCTTGAACCCTTTTTATTATTGGTTTATACTCCTGCTTCATTTTTAAAAATTGCATCAATTAAAATCTTTGTGCTGTTGTTACGTCATAGATTTTATCTTTACACCACTTGATTGGAATTGTTGACTGAATAACGTACCCTGCTTACCCCATGGAGTTAAAGATTTTGATTCGCCATTTGTATCCTTGCTTTTATTTTATTCGAATCAGCATTATTAGCTTGCTACATTAGGATTAACATAACCCCACATTTTAATTTTAAAAAAAATGCTCAAGTTTTTAGTTTTTATTGCTTGCATTTATTGTTCATTGATCTTTCTATTGTACGTCATTTAGCTACTAGTACAGTGTATGCATAGTGGTCGACTGGTCATCTTGTCACTCATCGTTTCAATACCTAGACATGGACTCTTCACAATTTGAGGCACTCACTAGACAATTAGCTCAATTTGTCACTAGCCAGCAACACTTACAAACTCAACTAGCAGCTTTCCAAACCAAGATGACTGCTACTTGTGAGAAGAGCAAAGATCTAGTTGCTAGTCTGAACAATTTTAAGCAAATTCCTCATTCGATTGATGTTAATAATTCTAAAGTATCCCACAATAGACAATATTATCGTCAACAAGGTGATCAAAAATATTTTCAATACGATCATAAAGAGAGTTCTTTTAGAGACACTAAATTAGACACTCCTACTTTTGATGGTTGTTTAGATTTTGAAGTTCTTACTCGATGGAATGCCCTTAAACAAGGGAATCAGTTAGTGACTGAGTATTGCTCAATTTGAGAAATTTCAAATAAAGCATCATGTCATTGAGGATGAAGTCTTGACTTTGAATAGGTTTATACACGGCCGAAGAGATGAACTTAGGCGTGAGCTCTTCCTTCGAGGTGTCATGATGAGTTTGTTTCACTCATGATTTTCGCGCTATTTTAGCTTGATTAAATGCTAGATTTTATGAGTATAGAACGTTTTTGATGTGTTTGTTAGTGTTGTTTTGAAGATAAGGAGAAGCGATGTGAAACGAAGTATTAAAGTGGACGAAGAAACCAAAAATACGGAATTGGGGCAGAAAGACGATGCTTAGGCACTGCACTCATAGCGCCTAAGCGCTATGAAACGGAAAAAAAGATGAAATTTGGACCCGAGAGGCAGCGCCACAACCATAGCGCCTAGGCGCTGAAGACATAGCGCCCAGGTGCTATAGCCAGCGCTTAGGCGCTGTCTTGTAGCGCCTAGGCGCTGCGATTGACGATTTAGGGCCCGTTTTTTTGGCCCTTTTTAAATCCATAAAAATCCTACTTCTACTTAAAACGGAGGGGCATCTATAAATACATCTTCCTCATACTTTTTAAGGCTTCTTGACATATTGGAGACAAAACAACAAGAACGGAGATTCAAAGGAGAAATTCAAGAAGATTAACACCACGAATTGAAGATTGGAAGCATTCATTGGAAGATGAAGGAGATCTTGGTGCAAGAATTCCACTTTTTCTTCTACATCTTTATTTCAAACTCGGTGATGTATTCTAAGACAAACTCCTTCTTTTCTTCGTGTATTAGGAGTAGCTAAATTCATTGTTAGGGAGAATAATGTAACCAATTGGGATCTTTTACATTTTCTTACTAAGACTTTCAGTTTTTAATTCTTCCATGTGTTGATTTTGATATGAGTTGAATGCATTAAATTATCCGATCAATAATTTGATGATTTTAGTGAATTCTTTACAAATAGAGATAAGAGTTTAGGATTTAGACCATGTAGTGAAATCCAATACATTGGTATAACGAGTAGAGATACCTATACCATTTATTGCGATCATAATTGAATTCCTAAAACATAGAACTCGTTTAACTAAGTTGAATTTGCATAGAGATATGAAATTTAATTAGTTGAATAGGCTCAATGAGAACTCGAGAGGGGTAAATTGAATACAATAGGAGAATTCGACTGAGGGCTACATTAGAATTGAGTTTTAGTTTGAGATGTAAAGGTGATCAATTGGTGAAGTTATTCTACCCTAACATCCATTCATTATTTGATTCTCCAACCAATCGTGTGAACATTCATTTATTTTCTAGAATTTTTTAAAACCCAGATTTTATAACCTTTGATTTGTATTCGTCAAATAGTAGTTAAAGAAAGATTGAATTAAGTGCTAGAAAATAGTCCTTGTGGGATTGATAATCGGACTCAAAAGGTCCACTTTACTACTTGTTACGGGTCGTACACTTGCGAAACAAAATCGACAACAAATTTTTGGCGCCGTTGCTGGGGACTATTTCTCTTAATCTTAATTTTTTTTATTTTGGCTGTTATTTGATTTGTTTATTTTTCTTTTAATTACAGAAAATTGTGTTCGTTGTATGCTCCGTGCTCAAGGCGACGATCTTGAACTGTTTGCTTCGGAGATAGAACGTACATTCAGACGAAGACGCAAGAAACACAAACAAAAACAGCAACATCAAATGACTGACAATCAACAAATCCATATCCCTATTCAGCCGATTGGGCAAATGGCCGCAAGAATGGTGGCACCACCGGAACAACAGCATGAACGAAGGGAAATAAATGAAGGGGATTTGTCAGTATCAATGTTCCTGACACCTATAGCAGCACTAATGTGCTCCAGTATCGTGTATCCAGATTTTGGGGTGAATAACTTTCAGATCAGGTCAGATTGGATTAACTTGATGAGCAACACCCTGCAATTCTACGGGCTACCTCAAGAGAATCCAAACACGCATATTTCTAGATTTCTCAGAAACTGTCAGAACTTTCATGCTCTGGGAGTCAATGAAGATGCTATTAAACTACGACTATTCCCATTTACATTGAGAGATGCTGCATTGGAGTGGTTAGATGCTGAGCCTCACGCTAGCATTACTACATGGGAAGAACTAATCAGGAAGTTCTGTAATAAATTTTTCCCACCGACGAGGGTAGCTAAAATCATATTAGAAATTCAAACTTTTCAACAGAAAGAGGGAGTAAAGCTATCACGAAGCATGGAATAGGTTTAATGAGTTGATGAGAAAATTCCCAAACCATGGAATTACTATAGGTAATCAAGTGCAGTACTTCTACACTGGACTTACACCACTGTCAAAATCTCAAGTCGATGCCTCAGCTGGAGGATCAATTATAGGAAAATCTGTGCAGCAAACCATGGAACTGTTTGAGTTGATTGCCACTACACATTCCATGTTCTCATCCGAAAGAGTGGCACCACCGAAGACAGGAGGAATGTATGAGTTAGACAGCGCAGCAGCTACCAACGCCCAAATAGTGGCATTGACAAAACAAGTGGAGTTATTGGTGAAATCACAAACGAAAGGAGCACATGCAGTAACAGCTGGTCCATCATGCGAGAACTGCGGGGCTAATCATCTGACAGAAAACTGTACATCTATAGGCTATCCCGACGAGCATGTCAATTTCATTCAGAATGGGTCTCGAAATTTTAATCCATTTGCTCAAACATACAACCCAGGATGGAGACAATACCCAAACTTCAGATGGTCGGATAATCAACAAGGGAATAGTTTAAATAATGCCCAACAGGAGAAAAAACCAAGTTTGGGGGAGATCTTCAAACAGTACATGCAGAAGACTGACAAGGTGTTTCAGCAAATTGACACTAATTTTCAGAATCAGCAAGCATCAATCAAGAAGTTGGAAATACAAATTGGTCAGATAGCTCAATAGCTTGCAAAACGCCCACAAGGGACATTGCCAGGCAACACAATGGTCAATCCAAAAGAGCAAGTGCAAGCTATTACTACCAGGAGTGGGGTGCAACTTCCAGAAATAGATGTGAAGAGACCTGAGCGAAAAGAAAAGGAAATAATGGTTGAAGAGGCTGGGAAAGAAGTAGAGTTTGAACAACCAATTGACAAGGAAAACGAAAGGAAGGAAACACCTGCAGTGAGAGCACCCAGCCCCGTGAAGGCTTATGTGCCACCAATTTCCTTCCCTTAAAGGTTACAAAGAAAGAAGTTGGATAATCAGTTTGCCAAGTTTGTGGAGATTTTTAAGAAACTGCACATCAATATTCCTTTTGCAGACGCAATTGCCCAAATGCCCAGCTATGCAAAATTCTTGAAAGAGATTCTATCTAACAAAAGGAAGCTGAAAGAACATGAGACAGTATGCTTGAACGAGGAGTGCAGTGCAATACTATTGAGAAAGCTACCTCCTAAACTAAAAGACCCAGGGAGTTTCACTATATCTTGCACAATTGATTCTAATTTCTTTGAACATTCTTTATGTGATTTAGGTGCCAGTGTTAATTTGATCCCTCTCTCTGTTTACAGGTCTCTTGGATTAGGAGAAGCAAAACCTACAACAATCTCTTTGCAACTGGCCGACAGATCGATCAAACGACCAAAGGGAATTATTGAAGATGTGCTGGTTAAAGTTGACAAATTTATTTTTCCGGCTGATTTCATCATTTTGGACATGGAAGAGGACTCAAATATTCCTCTGATCTTGGGAAGACCGTTCTTGACTACTGGGAGAGCATTGATTGATGTGTATGATGGAAAAATGATTCTTCGAGTGGACAATGAGCAAGTTATATTCAACGTATTCAAGGTAATGAAACGCCCATTGACTTCCGACACTTGCTGCCAAGTTGATGTTCTTGAAGAGCTTGTGGCGGATACATTTGATATAGAGCATCACACAAACCTTTGTGAGGCAGAACTTGCACAATTGGAAGCAACAAATGCAGGAAAAGCTGAATGTGTTGTCAACTTAGTCGAGCAACCCATAGGAAGAAGGCATTGGCAGTATAAATCTCTAGGAGACAACCCTTCTCCCCGGGTACCCTCAGTGGAAAAGGCACCCACGCTTGAACTTAAGCCCTTACCTTCCCATCTTCGTTATGCATATTTGGGAGAATCGTCAACACTGCCAGTAATCATTGCAAATGACATGACAAGGGAAGAGGAGAATAAATTGTTGGATGTACTCAGGCAACACAAAATGGCAAATGGATGGACAATAGCATATATAAGAAGGATCAGTCCAAATCTTTGCATGCACAAGATTCTAATGGAGGGCTGGTCAAGGGAATCAGTGGAAGGACAATGCCGATTGAATCCAACCTTAAAAGAAGTCGTGCGAAAAGAAGTGCGAAAATTATTGGATGCAGGAATAATTTATCCCATATCTGATAGTTCGTGGGTGAGTCCTGTACATGTTGTACCTAAAAAGGGTAGAATCACAGTAGAGAAGAATGAGAACAACGAGCTGATACCAACACGGTTAGTGACAGGGTGGAGAGTATGCATAGATTATAAAAAGCTAAATAATGCAACCAGAAAAGACCATTTTTCATTGCCATTCATTGACCAGATGTTGGAAAGGTTGGCAGGACATTCTCATTATTGCTTTCTGGACGGATATTCGGGGTACAATCAGATAGTAATTGCTCCAGAAGACAACAGTCACATGCCCTTATGGAACGTTTGCGTTTAGAAGAATGCCTTTTGGTTTATGCAATGCATCGGCAACCTTTCAACGATGCATGATGGCCATCTTTTCTGACATGGTAGAAAAGTACATTGAGGTTTTTATGGATGATTTTTCTGTGTTTGGAGATTCCTTTGACGATTGCTTGGAGCGGTTGGCTCTTGTATTGCAAATATGTGAGGAGAAGAACCTTGTGCTTAATTGGGAAAAATATCATTTCATGGTAAAGGAAGGAATAGTACTGGGACATAGAATTTCTGCACAGGGGATTGAAGTGGACAAAGCCAAAATACAGGTGATTGAGAAATTGCAGTCACCTAATTCATTAAAGGGGATCAGGAGTTTTCTGGGACATGCAGAGTTTTATAGAAGATTCATTCAAGACTTTGCAAAAATTACAAAACCGTTGTGCAACCTGCTGGAGAAAGATATACCCTTTCAATTTTCTGATGAGTGTTTGAAAGCCTTTAACACTTTGAAATAAAAATTGACATCAGCACCTGTGATAGTGGCTCCAGATTGGGAATTGCCTTTTGAGCTCATGTGTGACGCCAGTGACTTTGCAGTGGGGATAGTGCTTGGACAACGCAACGGAAAAGTATTTCATGTTGTCTACTATGCTAGCAAAATATTGAATGATGCTCAGATCAACTATGCAACAACTGAAAAGGAATTGCTTGCAGTTGTTTTTGCTTTTGACAAATTCCGTTCTTATTTGATTATGTCCAAGGTGATAGTTTATACAGACCATGTAGCTCTGAAGTATTTGTTTGAGAAGAAGTATGCGAAACCAAGGCTAATTCACTGGGTGCTATTACTACAAGAATTTGACGTCGAGATTCGGATAAAAAAGGAACAGAAAATCAGGTAGCGGATTACTTGTCAAGGATAGAGCAACATTAGGATTCAGATGATATGAATATCAATGGGGTCTTCCCAGATGAACAGTTACTGCAGGTAGAAAAAGCTTCGTGGTATGCAGACATTGTTAATTACTTAGCCAATGGCTATATAGATCCGGATCTCACCTATCAGCAAAAGAAGAAGCTCAGTCATGATGCGAAATTCTATTACTGGGATGATCCAAATTTGTATAGGAGAGGGGCGGACCAGATCATTAGGAGATGTGTGCCTGAGGATGAAATGAAACCGATCCTTTCACGAGTACATGCTTCGGCTTATGGAGGGCACTTTGGCCCCACTAAAACAGCAGCAAAAGTGCTCCAATGTGATTTTTTTTGGCCTACATTGTTCAAGGACTGCCACAGTTTCTATAGGTCATGCGATAAGTGTCAAAGAACAGGTAACATATCAGCGCGTCACGAGATGCCACTTAACAACATTTTGGAAGTGGAAATATTTAATGTCTGGGGGGTTGATTTTATGGGTCCGTTTCCATCATCTTACAACAATCTGTACATCCTGGTTGCTGTGGATTATGTTTCAAAATGGGTAGAAGCTAAAGCATTGCCTACAAATGACGCAAGGGTGGTGGTGGACTTCATAAAGAAACATATATTTAACCGATATGGATCACCTAGGGCCATTATAAGTGATGGTGGAACGCACTTCCGCAATTGGTTGTTCTAGGCAGTTTGCATAAATACAGAGTACAACATCGAATTGCCACTCCTTATCACCCTCAGACAAGTGGACAGGTGGAAACATCAAATAGACAATTGAAAAGAATTTTGGAGGTCACTGTGAATGCATCTCGCAAGGATTGGTTAAAAAAATTGGACGATACTTTATGGGCATATCACACAGTTTACAAGACACCTATAGAAATGTTCCCATACCGACTAGTCTTTGGGAAACCATGCCACCTACCAGTGGAATTTGAGCACAGAGCGTATTGGGCATTGAAGCAGTTAAACATGGACCTCGAAAAGGCTGGAGAAACAAGAGTAGTACAACTACATGAGTTGGAGGAATTCAGAAGAGAGGCATATGAAAATGCATCCATCTATAAGGAAAGGACAAAGCAGTGGGACGACAAGAACATCAGGCAACGAATTTTCTGAGTGGGAGATTAAGTGCTATTATACAATTCTCGGCTTAAACTTTTTCCAGGAAAATTGAAGTCTCGATGGTCCGACCCTTTTTATGATCTTTCAAGTGTTTTCCTACGGGACAGTTGAATTACACCATCCAACTAAAGGAAATTTTAAAGTAAATAGCCAACACATCAAGCATTATGTGGAAGATTTCCCCACCGCTAAAGAGAGTATTGATCTAGCTGTTCCCGAATAATTGCGGCACTACGTCCAGCTAATGAATTAAAAGAAGCGTTTCTTGGGAGGCAACTCTACTCTTTATTTGATTATTGGTTTATGCTTTGATTTTGTTTTCTTCCTTTAATAATTTATGCTATCGTAGTAACACTTTCTTTTGTTTGTTTTTGTAGGAGAATCCATGAAAGTTACATATTGCGGAATTTGAGTTCTACAATGAAAATGAATGAGGGTGAAAAGGGTGAGGTTATAAAAAAAATTACAAAACGAGGCAGAAACTCAGTGCCTCGCAGTGCTAAACTGCCTGTTTCGGCAGAAACGCAACGCCCAGACGCTGCATCTGCCGGGTTAGGCAGAAAGGCACTACGAACTTGACCCTTCCCCCCTCCTCCCAATTTTTTTTTTCATTTCTTTTCTATTTCTTATAACCTAAACCCCCACCTCTCCTCACATACGAGATTCCCCAACCTTCTTCCCTCTCATATCCTCCCTCTTCCCTCTCATCTTCTTCCCCAACCCCTTGAGTTTACCCCTTTTCATCTCCTCCTCAACCCTTCCAAGGTACACTCTTCCCCTCTCTTTCCTTATTTAGTTATGTTTTTGGTTGAATTTATTTTATCACCTCACCCACATCACAATTCTTTCAATTACACATATTCTCGCCGCCCCCTCCCAATCCCCCTTGCTGTTTTCCACATCTCATTATTGTTAAGTGTGAATTCATCCATCCCAATTAGTTTTCACAACACCATTCCAGGTATGGCTATTGTATTTGCTCTTCTTACATGATAGTTGTTGCTTTTATGTGCCTATTTTTGTTAATTATGTTAAGAGGAGGGCTTGTCTTGTTGTAGTGTCAAGAAATTTGTGTGTGGTGCGAATAATGTGGCATGAATTACTCCCAAATTATGGGCAATTTTTGGTGGAAATTTGGTACCTTCAATGTGTTTGATGAATTGTCTACGTGAACTTAGTTGGGTACAAAGGAGCTATTTTGGCTATTGTGCTAATTGAATTATGTGGGAATTGCCATGTAGATGATCGTGAATTGAAAATTGGGTTTAGAATACATCTATTGCACGTTCGACCATAGTTCCCTCGTATGGTTAGATTTTTAGCCTTGCCTTATTTTCCTTTATTACTGTTTTTGCTCATGGTTTGCTTGTTCTACCCTTGCACAGGTCCAATGCCGCCTAAAAAGAGATCTAAAGCCGCAACCTCCTCTTCTAGCTCATTTAACAGGAGCAAATTCATTAGTGCTGAGGCCGCCGAACGTTATAATAGCTTGGTGGTACACAAGACCTGTATCCCTGAACGTGGTTTTGACAATTATATGACAGAACAGATAGGTCGGCGAAATTGGGAGATGTTTGCTCGGCAACCACGATCGGCGCTAATTCCGGTTGTTAGGGAGTTCTACGCCAATGCGAAGGAGCATCGAGATTTTTGAGTGTTTGTGCGGGGTAAATGGATACCTTTTGATAGAACATCTATCAATAAGTTTTATCATTTGCAAGATATTGAAAATGACGAGTACTCTAGACTTCGTGACGAGGGTGTTGATCCTGATGAGGTTATTCAAGTCTTAACCACAACTGGCACTACATGGAAACGTTCGGAGACTGATGTAATTAACTTCCCTGCTTCTGGTATGACTTCGGGTTGTAAGGCTTGGCACCACTTCATTTCTGGTAAACTTATTCCCAGTAGCAACTTAAGTGAAGTAACAAAAGAACGGGCGAACCTCAATTATGCCATTCAATGCCGCCTATCCATTGATATTGGTAAAGTTATTCACAACAACATCTTACACACTTTGAGAGGATCGACTACAGGTGGTCTAGGGCACCCATCGTTGATTTATGAGTTTTACTTAGCGGGTAGTGTTGTCACATACCCGACTGAGGAGGTTGTGCACCCTAAACCGGCTATCACACGAGCGCGTACTTGGAAGTTCTTACGCCGCTCTGATTCTACCAGTGCTCCACCCTCTCCTCGGAGCGACCAGCCGCCCTGTTCACGCCGATCGACACCAACTAGTGATCCCACTTCTGCCCTTGCCGCTCAGCTTCATGACATGCAATTGCAAATGAATTTGATGCAAAATACATTGTGCGAGCAATTCCATTATCAACATGAGTTCAATGCGGTATTGGCTTCGATTTACTCCGATCGAACATTTCCTCAGCCGCCTCTCCTACCTAATCGCGCTGCCAATCCTATTCTGAATACCCAGGATGACGATGTCGAGGACGACAATTAGTCATCGTACGTCAGGTAAGTCCCCTACCCATTTTGTTTCTATTTCACATTGAGGACAATGTTTCAGTTAAGTTTGGGAGAGTGTGAATAAATTTGCTTACATTGTTGAGTTCCTCAAATGCTTATGTGTGATTTACTTGTTTTATGTGTTTGTATTTTTATTCAAAAAAAAAATTTCGTATTTTTGCATGCTTGTGTGTGTTAGATAACCTTGCCAGTATTGATATGTGCAATTGAGAACATGCGTTGATTTATGAATTGTGGACAAATTATGTGTTTGAGTTAGATTTCTGCTTATTCTTGTGAAACGAAAATTATTTTTTGCACGTGAGTTGATTGTAGCGTTATGCATTAGTACGTTGATTCACGTTTATAGGTTGAAATAGAGAACTTAGATGCTAAACTCAAACAACCATTAAATATCACAATACCCTTAAACCAAACTTAGGACGTTTGGATGATTGCACCGTTGTAGGGAAACGTGGAGATAAATGTGGATTTCGTGTATGTTAATTTTTGTGTGGACTGTCTGAGACTAATAGGATGAAAATTGGGTGAAAACCTTAAGTTAGAGGTCGATTTTCGAGGATAGGTGTTTAATAAGGGGCATTGCACTAATCACCGCAAAAAAAAAAAAGATCATCCTAATAAGGACAACTTTAATAATCTCATTGTGAATCGTCTCTTCGTAGCCTTTATGACTCGAGGGATTAAGCCTGTAAGGGTTTAAAACCTGGTGCCCTAAAGTCACCTGATTTGGGAGTCATCGGCCTAAAGCTCGCTACAGGGGTCATTTAGAAAGTTTAAAGGAGGGACGTCCGCACAAAGAGTGATTAAAGAATAAAGATATATATGAAAAAAATTAATAAAAAAAGAGAAAAAATAGATATCAAATGCCTCAATTTAGCCCCGAACACTCGTTTTAGAGGATTAGACCTTTGATAAGGGGTAAGTAACTTGGTTGATTCCTAGAGGTTGAAGCAGTCAAAAATAAGGAGAATCCTCATTTGTTGACATGTGGAACTACAATCAGTAAAATCTAACCAAACTTGAGTGCTGTAAGAAATTAGGATTGAAATTTTAACCTTAGGTTACACCCTTAGAAAGAGAAAAGAAAATAAGTTTAGAGGTGTGTGAATCCCACGAGCAAAGTAAGGAAAAATTTGACTTCTAAGGTCGGGAATTGGGTCAACTTATCATTGTACAGCGTTGCACTTGACTCTCCACACACACACCCGTTTTGCATTGAATAAGTGAGAATTTAACTTTTGCATTATAGCTTTGAAGTGGTTCATGGAATCGAAGTTATGTTTTTAATTCTAAGACATGAAGGCAAGCTATCTAACAAAATTTATTTTAAGTGATTTTGTTTGTCTTGGTTGTGCTTGTGTGTCCATTAATTATTTTTATGGGTTTTAGTGTTTGCTCGAGGACTAGCAAATGGTTAAGTTTGGGGGTATTTGATGAGTTTGTTTCACTCATGATTTTCGCACAATTTTAGCTTGATTAAATGCTAGATTTTATGAGTATAGAACGTTTTTGATGTGTTTGTTAGTGTTGTTTTGAAGATAATGAGAAGCGATGTGAAAAGAAGTATTAAAGTGGATGAAGAGGTCAAAAACACGGAATTGGGATAGAAAGACGGCGCTTAGGCGCTGCACTCATAGCGCCTAGGCGCTACGAAACGGGAAAAAATATGAAATCTGGACCCGAGAGACAGCGCCTAGGCACCACAACCATAGTGCCTAGGCGCTGAAAACATAGCGCCCAGGCGCTATAGCCAGCTCCTAGGCGCTATCTTGTAGCGCCCAGGCGCTATAGCCAGCTCCTAGGAGTTATCTTGTAGTGCCTAGGCGCTGCGATTGACGATTTAGGGCGCATTTTTTGGGCTGTTTTTAAATCCATGAAAACCCTACTTCTACGTAAAATGGAGGGGCACCTATAAATACATCTTCCTCATACTTTTGAAAGCTTCTTGACATATTGGAGAGAGAACAACAAGAACGGAGATTCAAAGGAGAAATTCAAGAAGATTAACACCACGAATTGAAGATTGGAAGCATTCATTGGAAGATGAAGGAGATCTTGGTGCAAGAATTCCACTTTTTCTTCTACATCTTTATTTCAAACTCGGTGATGTATTCTAAGACAAACTCGTTCTTTTCTTCTTGTATTAGGAGTAGCTAAATTCATTGTTAGGGAGAATAATGTAACCAATTGGGATCTTTTACATTTTCTTATTAAGACTTTCAGTTTTTAATTCTTCCATGTGTTGATTTTGATATGAGTTGAATGTATTAAATTATCCGATCAATAATTTGATGATTTTAGTGAATTCTTTACAAACAGAGACATGAGTTTAGGATTTAGACCATGTAGTAAAATCCAATACATTGGTATAACGAGTAGAGATACCTATACCATTTATTGCGGTCATAATTGAATTCCTAAAACATAGAACTCGTTTAACTAAGTTGAATTTGAATAGAGATATAAAATTGAATTAGTTGAATAGGCTCAATGAGAATTCGAGAGGGGTAAATTGAATATAATAGGAGAATTCGATCGAGGGCTACATTAGAATTGAGTTTTAATTTGAGATATAAAGGTGATCAATTGGTGAAGTTATTCTACCCTAACATCCATTCATTATTTGATTCTCCAACCAATCGTGTGAACATTTATTTATTTTCTAGAATTTAGATTAAAACCCAGTTTTTATAAACTTTGATTTGTATTCGTCAAATAGTAGTTAAAGAAAGATTGAATTAAGTACTAGAAAATAGTCCTTGTGGGATCGATAACCGAACTCAAAAGGTCCACTTTACTACTTGCTACGGGTCGTACACTTGCGAAACAAAATCGACAACATGTCACTGCTCTTGATCACGTTTATTCTTTAGCTCGAGACTACGAGTTACTTATTAGTACTCCATATGAAAAGCGTAGTCACCATTGTTCACCCATCTCATCAGCATCACCTCATCATAAGTCTATCATAGAGCCTTCCTCGTCTAATGTTCCTCTCATTTGGAAAAATAAGTGTAAAGTTCATGATATCCCAAGACCTTCTTCTTCGTATCGAAGGCGTAGTGACATTCCCCCTTTCGTCTCATCAACACCACCTTCTCCTATTAAGTACTTTATAGGTCCTTCCCCATCTAATGCTCCTCCTCTGTTGGACAATAAATGTCAAGATTTTGAAACTTCAATAACTTCTTTTTATTTACAGTGCTTCAACTATAAAGACTTTGGCCACATCTCTTCTGAATGTTCTAATCGAGCCTTATTCATTGAAGAACAAAAGAATATGATAGATGAGCGATTAGAAAATTAAATCTATGAATCTAAACTTGAAGAATTTGATGACTTGGATGATAGTGAGGACACCCCTTAGATAGTATTCAGACTTTCCCTCTAAGTCTAGGTATTGTACCCCTTGTTCCCAATACCTCTCAATCAAATTTGTGTGTCCTACTTTTATCCCACCCAAAGGTATTGATGTTTTGTATAATCATCTCTTTGCAAGGAAACTCTGGGAAATTGGAATTTGATCCTTCCAACTGTTCAAATTGCATATAACAATTTCGTAAATCAGTCTCTAGGTCTAAATCCATTTGAAGTTGTTCATAGTTATAAGTCTAGGCGGCCGTCAGATCTTATTCCCATGTCCCCAAATGCTAGTGTGTCTTTGTCAGCTGAAACAGTTGTATATCATCTTCATGACTTGCATACTGAGATCAATAAACATCTTGATGCAAGTAATGCAATATATAATCCTCGAGCTGATTGGCATAAACAATATTTTAAATTTAATATTGGGGATTATATTATATTGCAAGTTTGTAGTTCTGATCCTTTAAAAATTTTAAAGTATGTCGATTCAAATACACATGTCATTGCTCTTTTATCACATTTTGGCTACCATTATATTTTAACTGTTAAGGACTTCATTGCTTATAAATGCTATTTTAATCCCTCTGATAACCATTTTCTACCTCCACATGGGAATTCCTACACTGAATCTTTTGATATGTCTACTTCAATGCCATCTGTCACAGCACCCAAAGATAAAATTGATGTTATTTTAGATAAACATATTGTATTGACCAATGATGGCAAGATTCAATACTTCCTTGTTTATTGGGTAGATCAACGTGCTTCTTATGCTCCTCATTATGTACAATCATGTGAAAATTTTAAAAATGAAGTGAATGAGTATTGGTTATCTGGAGTCCAGTATCAGTACTTGGTTAGAAGGAAAGACTATCCCCCTTGGCCAGATCATATTCTTGGGAACAAGCTACAGTTTTCAGTATTTTCAATCATGGAATTTCAATACCTGGTTTGTCAGAAGGATCGTCCCCCGTGGCTTAACTTGAAGCATTTGGAGTATCAAATTAACTGTAGCTTTTTTGATCTATCCACTCGACAGGGTTGAGTTTTCTCCTGCCTCGGGAGAATTGATGAGAACATCTACTTTTTATTTATTTTTAGTTGGACTTTATTTATATTTTAAGATTCTTATTTATATAATTGAGTTTGTATTGGTCGAAGCTCATTCTAGGTAGGGTTTTGTTTTGATTATTTAAACCTAGTTTGTCATGAATTTCATTAGTTTTGGATGAATATGAATTATTGAGATTGGTTGTGGCGTCTTCTTCTTCTCCCTTTCCCTTTTCCCTAAATTTTTGCTTCTTGTATGATTTCTTCCCCCCATTTTCTCCGGTTTCTCTCCCCCTTTCTTGCTACCCTCTTCTTTGTCCTGCATCACAAGGACCTCATCAGTGTTTAACATAGACAAACGTCGAAACATAATTTTGGCAAATAATTCATTTTGTTATAAGCTTTAGAGCCTACAAAATTTCGTAGACCAAAATGCGTACAAATGTGGGTTCCATAGCTCATACGCCAAATAGGTTGGGTAATAAGAAAGTGAGTTTTTGGAAAATCATGCTGAATAAGTACATTCGATAGATAATCCCTCGCCTAGCACCCAGGATGTTCACCTCATATGAAATATAGGCCACAAGATAGTTGCTAGACGGGACCCTGGGAGAGACTTTAACCTCGTAGAACAAGATATATGGCCTTGTTTGAGCTCCATTTTTTCATTAAAAATACATTGTTTAACAGTGATTTGACCTTACTTCAACCACATTTTTCAATAAAATAATATTACATACAAATTCATGACTTTTCTTTATTTCTTAACCTTACATTTATCATCAATATACAATTCAAAAATGTAATTTTTGACGAGAATGGGGCCCAAACGAGGGCTTAGTAACTTTGGGTCTGTGTATCATAGATTGTGAACTTGGTCCCTAAAAAATTAGATTTGTAATCAAGGATCTTGAGGAAATTTCAATATGAAATGATCGATTTAGAAAGCATTGAAGTCACAGGTAGTCCAAATTTACCTTAACTTTTCGACATAGAACATGCTATCTTTTGATGCATCGTTAGCATTTAGAGATATTAAGTACTCTGTATATGTTGTGTATCTACATCTTTGAGTAGAAAGAAGGAACTTCCCATCATCATTAGCAGCTACGAAAAATTACTTTCTTCTTAAGTTAGATAATTCAGAAAGGAAACAACGGTTCGTGACTTAAAATTAAGCTACCACATTTGATATGTCAAAATACACAACAACAACAACAACAACAACAACAACAACAACAACAATAATAATAATAATATATCTTCATCTTGATTCAAATTGAGGTAAAGGTGATATGTTGTGTACCATGATTCCGTTTGATGAAACACTGAATTGAGGTGTTTCTTGGACCAGGCTACAGCACTAACAATCAAAGATGTTTCAATATATTATTAAAATGAGGAAAGAAATGACAAACAATAGACATCTGTTAATGAAGTCCTGGAAAAGAATACAACTCTATATAAACTCCAATTTCATTAAAGTCTATAAAATGATTTTCCCTAGCGGAAAACAAATTATTACATTGAATTCCAAGAAAAACAATAACAGAAGTGTTGACATAGAAAGCTGAACAACTCCATTGAGATTTACTTGGACGAATTAAATTCTTTTCAAGTAAATCATTGATTTCTTTGATGCAAAAATCGAGTAATTCTTTTTTCATTTGAATAGGGCGAGACTTTGTAGGAATATTTGATTCATGAAAATCAGAATTGTAAGGAAGAGAAACAATGTGTTTCTTTCTATCCCAAAAAGCATTTGGAATTGTTGAACAAATTTCTTGTTCAATTTTCTTTTGTAAATTTGTAATTTGATTTTTGATAGAAGAATCTTCTTCTAATCTTTTTTCAGTTTTTTGAAATGAAATTTCTTCTTTGAGAAATTGAACATGATTTTTTTTAAATTGATATTATGAATAATTTTTGAAATTGCAGCTTCTTTTAAAGAATTAACATCTTTATAAGAAGGGGGATTTGAAAATTCAAAATGAATTTTCTTTCCAAAAATTTTTGTAGTTAATCCTTTATAATTGGCTTTAAAAGGATAAATTTGAACTATGAAAGGAGTACCAAGAATAACATCTTGATCAAGATCTTTCACATGATAAAAAATATTTTTAAAACAAATATTTGAATTGCAAACATGAGCTTTTGAAATTTTGTAATTAATATTTAATTTTTTACCACTAGCACCATAAAGACGCTCAGTAATTTTCTCAAAATATTTTGTAGGGACAAGTCCTTTTTTGATACAATTTTGATCTGCTCCTGAATCAATGAGAACACGAGTTGTAAATTTGAATTCTTTATTGACTACAATAGTCATATTGCAATACCATTTTTGAAGTTGAATTCGATTAATAACATTAATCTTTTCTTCTTCAGTTTGAGGAAATTTTGAAGTAGATGAAAAATCGGATGAAGATGAATCAGAATGATAAGAAGGAAGTTTTGAAGAGGATTTTGACTTACCTTTGTTTTGAGAATAACATTCATTGGTTAAGTCTTTTGCTTTAAGGCAAATTACTTCCATACGAATATCTTGAATTTGTTTTTCAAGTTTTGTGATTTGATTTTTCATATCCTTGACTTCTCCTTGAAGATCAGGGAGCACGACGAAGAATATTGGTAATATTGATATCATCAAAATTTTCTTTTGATGTGGAGGAAGAGGAAAGGAGAGATGAAAACTTGGTTTTGAGTTTAGGATTATCAATCCTATCAATAATATTTTGAATAATTTCTTCTTCTTCTGTTAAGACATTTATAGTTTTACAACCACAAATTTCTTTATCATTTGAAGAAATGGAAGAATCGAAATTTTGAGTAGATTCATAATCAGAATCTTCTTGATTAAGAAAAACTTGTTCTAATTCAGAGTTAGACTCATTATCAGAACTAGATTGAATAAGATTGTGAAGTTGAGCTTTAGTATCTTCATCAATTTGAAGAGTACTAATTTTGTTTTTGCGAGAGCATTTATTGGAATAATGACCATTCTTGTTGCATTTCCAGCAAGTAATTTTTGAATCTTTTTTCTTAAAATTTTTTGAAAATTTTCTTTTTGAGAATTGTTTTCTTTTTGAAAATTTCTTTTTGTCAAAATTTTCTTCAGGAAAATACTTTTTCTTTGAAAATCTTTTCTTATGGAAAAGGTTTTTCGATTTTGAAGAAGGAGGTAAGGCTTTCTCAAATCATATTGTTCACAAAAAGATCCTAACTCATTTCGAGTTTGAGATTTTTCTGTTTTCAATTTAGCTTTGAGCTTTAAGTCATTACATAAATTGAGAGCTTCCTTATTGATGAAATTAATAATTTCACCATAAGTAAGTGTTTGAAGATCATCGTATTCTTTGAAAATTGAGGTTTTGACTTTTTCAGCAAAGAGTTTTGGAAGTCCAGAAATGAATTTTTCTTTCCAAAAAGATTGTTGACAATCAAGTCTTTGCATGATACGTGATAAAAACATATATTTGTACCATTTGAAATCTTGAAGTTTTGGACATCTTAGATTCATAAGAATATCATTTTGAATTTGCATTAAATTTTCTGGAGTACCAATGAAATGTTTAATAATAGTTAAACCAAGAACTGTATAATTATCATTAATAGGTTCTCCATTTTCGTTTTGGATAATACTGTTATAATCATCTCGTTTGACAGAGGAAAATATAATATTTTTCTCTTCACTTGCGAGATAATTATCCCACCATTGACCAAGCTGTCCTGTGAATCCAAGAACAATATTATTTGTAGCTTGAATCCTTGAAGCATCTTTTGCCAGGAAGGTTTTGTAACAAATAGTCATTTGTCCCATAAGATTGATAATTTGAAATTCAGTAAGTCCGTCTAAGTTCCATTCAACTCCGGAATTATCGTCATATGATCTTTGAGCAGGTAACTTTTCTTCGAAAAGTTGATCTGGGAATGAAGGCCGAGGATAAAATTTTGGAATATTTTGATAATCAGTATTTCTTAGTTTATTGATATGATCGAATTTTTCATCAATAAATTGAGATTCAATTTCATCGATAGTATTGATGTTTTTTGACATATGAAAATTTTTCAGTTGATTAACAAGTTCTGAAAGAACTTCATTTTCTGTTGAAAGAGTTGGAGTTTTCCCAAAAGTAGGTATTAAATCATCATTTTTGAAAATGGGTGAAGATGTTGATGGTTTTGAAATATTCTAATCTTTACTTTTACTGTCACGGTATTCTGTAAAAGAATTCTTTTGAACAGTAGAAGTTTCTGATTCAGAATTTGATTCAATACAATTGAGTTGAGAGAACATAGTTTGAAGAACAATATTTGTGAAATTGTTCTGAGATTGAATGTTTTTGATATCCGTAGCAACAACCCGAGATTCATCAAGTCGTTCTTTTGGATTAGGAATTCGTTTGAGTGGAGATGCAAGTACTTCTGTTTTTCCCTGTAAAAAAAAATCTCTTGCAAAGGAGGGTGAGTTGATTGGAAAGTATTTCCTTCTGGGGTTTTCCAAGATTTTGAAGGAGTTTTTGTAGCAAAAACTTGAGGTTTTTCTGGTTTTTTACCAAAAACTTTTATTTGAATCCAATCATAAAAACTTAATTTTATGGAAGATTCAAAATAATATTCCCAAAATTGTTCTTTTTCTTTTGAAGAAAATTGATGTCTAAAAATTTTTCGAAAATTTTTAACATGAATATCTTGATCATGTTTGAACTCTTTTCTTCTATCAAATTCAGAAGAAATAACGTTACATTGATGATCAAGTGGATCTTGATTTGAAGGAGGAACCATATCTGAAAAAGTAGGAGATTCTGGTTGATCAGATTTTTCTTCTTTTTCTTTATTTTGATAAAAAGGGTTTGGAATATTAGGAGTGAAATCAACTCCTTTAAAGGATGTTGAAGTAGAATTTATTGAAGGTTGAAAAGAATTCTTATTTCTTTCTTCAGATCTTGAAGATTTTGATGAGAAAGATCTTTGAATTCTAGATGAGGATCATTTGAAAATAACTTTAGCTTTTCCATCAGCAAAAGTTAGAATTTCATTTGGAATAGAATTAATATGAGCTGGAACAGGGGCTTGAATGTTTTCAAAGTTCCATTCAAGACATCTAGATTGAAGATTCCATGGAATTCTTTTAGGAATTTCCACACTTGAATGAAAAGGATTGATTTCTACCAAAAGACTTTCTTCTTTCGGAGAAGAACGAAGAGCTCCAATATTGAGTTGAGTATTCATGAGCTTGTAATATATTTTGTATATTTTAGCAAAAGCATTTGATCGACAATCAAACTCAAGGTTTTTAGTTTGAATGTGAAGGTTGAGGGAGTTAAGAATTGCTCCATCAGATAATTTGATTGAAAAATTTGGATAACAATTTGAAAAAACTGGACCACTTTCTAGATTTGATTCTAGAAGTGAGTAAAAAATTTTCAAATTTGAGATGCCTTTTATCTCTAAGAGTAAGTAGAATAGGAATGTCTAAACCAAGTCTAAACAAAGGTTTGACAGCAATTTGAACCAATCCAACATGAAGATATTTGAACTTCTTCCTGTGGGATTCAATTGATTCTTTTGTAAATAAATTGATGTATGCATTTGAACTATTAATTGAAATTGTTTGCTCAAAAGTTTTGATAACATAATTTTGTGTAAAGTCGAATTTTCCTATTTCATAGAATAGTCCAATTTTGAAGTCTTTGTTCAATTTGAGCAATTTGAAATTCATTTGAATTGAAATCATTTGATGTAGATGCAGATGATATTGATGCATTGTCAACTTCTTCTTCATTTTGAAAAATATTTGATCTATTTTCATTTTGATTTTGTTGTCTATTTCTAGACCTAGATCTCCTTAGCCAATTTGAAACCGAAGACATAATTGAAAAATGAAATCAAAATAAAATTACACAATAAAAACAGTAGAATAGGATAAATTGGGTTCTTACCAAGCCTACAAACGGGACTGTGGAACGTCTACAGGGCTGACCAACGTCTATTCAGCAAACATCCAGGTCTAGACCAAACTCACCTATTTTGAACAGTGCCTATGGTGTGTTAAAGCAATTTCCCCTAGAATCGTCAAAAGAACAGCTAGTCAGATTTCATAGTGGAGTCTGGTCTGGTCCTCAAAAGAATTATTCCACTATAAAAAAGAGATTCTTTCAATAGTTCTCTGTATTTCAAAATTTCAAGATGATTTGATCAATAAAAAATTTATTTTGAAAACCGATTGCAAAGCTTCAAAAGATGTTTTACAAAAGGATGTAAAAAATCTTGTTTCCAAACAAATCTTTGCAAGGTGGCAGGCAATTTTGTCCTATTTTGATTTCAAATTTCTATTTATTCAAGGAAAATCAAACTTCTTGGCAGACTTCCTCACAAGAGAGTTCATTCGAAAGAGTGAGAATGAGTTGGGCTAAGCAGGTTGAAGAAGAGGATTCTAATCCTTTTCAAACAAAAACTTCAAGAAAGAAGAAAAGTTTAATTCCTTTCTTCAAAGATCCTTTGAAGGATCAAAAAGAAGTTTCATCTTCTTCAAATACCATTTCTACTTTTGTCAAAAAACCAGATCAAAAACTCAAACAAAAAGCCGAAACTTCAAACCCTTCAAACTACAAAAAAGCTATTCAAAGTACCGGAAAACTTCCTCAAATTAACCCTCCAAATACCTTCAAATATTTTACTAAGAGTATTTTTGAAACAGTCCTTACCATGGAAACCTCTTGGCTCAATAGATACAAAGGTCTTGATGAATGCCTTTCAAGTATCCTACCTCAAAACTTTTGGTTCATGCCTTCAAACATTCAAAAAACCAGAGAATATTATGAGACTATCCTTCTTCTGACTGGATCAGCCATAATTTCTCATACTCCCGAACCAAAAGACAAATCAAATATCATGTTTTCAAAAATCAGTATTACAAGAGTTTTGTCTTACGAAAACTGGGGACAAAACCCTTGGGAAGAAAAGAGACTTCGTCTCTCAAAAACGTTTTTCACAACTCAAGAAACTTTTAATTATTTTGATTACCAGAATATATGGTATAAAGTCTTTCTTTTTAGACCAATTACCCATTCATGGTTCATTCTTTTTAATCAAAATTGCAATCCACATTTTCCAAGTTGTTTTCAAACATGGTTCCAGTATCATGGACTTGAAGAGCAAAATTTGCCCAGTCTTTCTCTTCAAGGATATGAATACTTCAAAAATGAAACAAAACCTTTTCTGAAATTTCAAGAAAATCTTTTGTTTCAGTTCGCATTCAATATGAAAGTTTCCTGGATTTTTTGCTGGGATTTCTTTCAATATCAAAATTTAAAAGAGGATTAGTCTTGTCAAAAAATTACAAGAAGATACAAGATCAAATGGTGGGCAAAGTTCAAAGAAACAAATTGCTGTACAAAAGCAGTTCAATCATGGATTCAAGAACAAAGAAATTTAGGTGTACCTAAATTCTCAAAAAAGAAACAAGAATGTCAAGCTGATTTCTTGACAGAAAAACAAAGGATCATTTCAATGTTATCAAAATGTAAAGATCCTAAAGAATTATTAGAAATTTACGAACAAATTTCTAAACAATGATCGTCAAAATCAAAAGAATGAGAGGATGAAAATCAAGATGATGATCAAGAGTTTCAATTCTCTCAAGAAACTGATAATGGTGATGACTTAATTGATTTAGGTTATGACTACGAAGAGTTTCTTGCTCAAGAAAAAGCTTCAAAGAAAGCTTCAAATAAATGATTATATGGACCCAGTTTTCTTAATGATTTGAGAAATTCAAGGGTCTACAGATCAAGAGAAATTCTCCTCAATCTTTGTCAAGTTCAAATTCAGTGGTGCAAGATTTGTCAAGACTCCAATCAAATTTGCGGTCTTCATCAATCACTACTTTAATAAAGAGAAGTTTACTTTATTAAAGAAAGTCAAAAATTGGAAACTTTTGACAAAAGCTTGTACTACTTTTCAAGATGTTTCATGATAATGTCGTCCACTCCTCCTTTCAAGATTCTTTCTCTCAAATGAAAGAAATTTCAAGTCCGGACTGCATTATAAGAAGACATCAAGATTTCATTTCAAGGCAAAGCGAATTTAGCAAGAAGAAGTTTTATTCTCTTTGTAATTTGTTCTCTCAAATTTATTTTCTTTTTCAAGAATCTTTGTAATTCTCATTCTTCTTCAATAAAATCATCTATTTTCATAAATTTCTATTCTTCTATCTCCATCCCTACTCCCCTGGGTCTTTTATGATATATATATATATATATATATCTTGTGTTGTGTTGTTTTAAATTTTTTTTCTTGTAGAACTTCAAAATAATTTGATTTATATTTATTACGTAGCTACGACCTCTCCCAAGAGTTCAAATTAAAGTTTTGGTTACGATGGTAAAGTTTAGCGTACTTGTTTTTTAAAAAAAAATTGTAAGGTCAAATTTCTCTTAGACGACGATTTTTTTTTTTTTTACTTTGTTATGTTATTTGTGATGACATATTTATATTAATTGTTGCTTATATGTTAAGTACTTAATTTAAAAAAAAAAAAGATAAATTGATTATATTGTACCAAACAATCCCAATTTCATTCCATTACATTTTTCTCACTCACGATTTTCATCCACTAATGTATCTCAAATTTTTTATTTATTTTTTATTTCATTATCCCTCAACTTGGCTTTTCATTTCCTCCACTGGACTTGTCATTTGCATCACATACTAATGCCATAACTATCCAAATCAAGTATGTTAATTATAAGCGAAAAAAAAAAAAAAACTGCTGCCATTTATTTGGAAAAAAAATGCATGTTTCTAACTCCTATTTCAAATGAA
The DNA here is from genome assembly GCF_002742605.1 of Olea europaea var. sylvestris. Lineage (NCBI taxonomy): Eukaryota > Viridiplantae > Streptophyta > Magnoliopsida > Lamiales > Oleaceae > Olea > Olea europaea. The sequence continues at coordinate 19,261,202 of NC_036252.1, read as the reverse complement.
AAATGCAACCTAAAAGTTCATTTATACACATCATTAATATTCCACTACCATTGTTTTAATCCCATTTTGGTTAATGCCAATCACCATTATCATCTTGCAATTGAAAAAACAAAAAGCCTCCTACAACCTCTAAAGCCACGTTTTCTCTCCCAAACTATTATACCTATGCATAAAATTATTTTGCCCCTTTTCCATAGACACAAGGCAAAAATCTGAAAAATTTCTAAAGGAGAGGAAAAGGGTACTCTGGATTTTATTACATATTGAATGCAAAAGAATATTCAAACTCTAAGTATCTAAGGTAGGATTTTTTTTTCGACACTTTTGTAAGTTGAGTAAAAAAATTTGTTATTTTTGATTCACATTAATGTGCTATTGTGTTACTCATGAGAGAATGGAAGCACCCTTTGGTGTTTCAACTAAGAGATGAATTTTGGGGTTGTTAAAACCTAAGAGTATGCGGACTAGTTGATCACCAGTTCGCTTGAAATTAACAATGACACAAATAAATAAAGATTGCAATTTTAGAAAACATATATTTTTTTTATCTATTTACTTATGTATCTCCTACTGAATATTATTTGTGGTACTCATTCCTACTAAATTTACATGTTAGTTGATGACATGATAGTGGTTTGGCATGTTGGCGAGTGCTCGTCAACTTGAAATGATCTCAACTTCCTAGAAGAAAAATTTTTAGTTGTGTAAACCTTTTACGAACATTTAGATGACACTTTTAAAATATTTAATTTTCTAATTCGTCTAGTTTAATATACTTTTCATGTCAACCATAATTTGGAAATGTTGGAATGATTATGCATAAAATTTATTTATTACTGGATCGAATCTCAAATTTTGTCCTTCTATTTGGAAATGACGTAACTTGAGCCACAGTGCACGTTTTAGAGTGAAATCAGTGGAGTTTCAAAGGTTTATGAGTCTTCTCATAGTAGTCTTTGAAATTACTATAAAATATTATCTAGAGAAAAAGTTATTTCTGTTTTAGGAGACTGCGTCGAGTCAGTTTCGATTTTTTGTCCAGCATAGTCGAACAATATTTTCATGCTTCAAACACTAGCGTCGAGACCCCAATTTTTTTAAGAAGTACGTATATGAATGTCATAATCTCTGTTAAAATTTCATAGTTTTTAGTCAACGTTTACTAATTCAAACATATTTTCTCTTTTTGCTCCTGCGTACCAGTATTTATTGAATTTCCTCCAAATTACACCATAATTGTCTAAAGTCTATATGGACAAATATCTCCCATTATAATTTTATATGTTTCAAACTCCAAAATTTTTCTTATTTACAATTTATTTCGGTTAACATTAAAGAGATCAAACAAAGAAGAAGATTTTTTTAACACTTCGAGTTCCACAAATTTGGGGCGTTGTAGATAAGCAAGAGTCAGACATTAAAAATGGTTCGAGTGGATCCAATTTACTCGTGCTCCAAAGCATCATTATCAGAGAAAGTTCGATGATTAGTGGTGGCAAGACTCGGTCCTTAAACCCACGAGGTCGATTTATTTTATTTATTTTATTTTTTGAAAATTTTCAAACCTTTTCTTCACATTTTTCACAAGCCCATGGCTCATGAACTTTTGGCTTGTGGGCACGCTTGCGAGCTCTACGAGTCGAGCCTTGCTCAGCTCGCTGGATCCCACCCTTGCTCGGCTCGTGCTCAGGCACATCATTTGACGAACCCGAGCAGCCGATGAGCCGCTTGGCCTGTTTGATATCGTATCGATGATGCTTTCATGCATCCCTCGTTAGGAGACAAAGGATTTTGATTTTGACATATATTCCAGATTCATAGGAACATGCAGTATCCTTAAATAGAACAACAAAAAAACATAGAATTTTGAAATACCAGCAGCTCCTAAGGATGCTGGTAGTCTGTGGTAGAACCCTTTTTTTAAGGTTCTTGCAACTGTCCTCGTTCTAATGCAGAAATCATGCTAGCAACATTCATTACATAGACAGTAAGCAAGATTGTCTGCTTGTAAATACAATAACAAGCCTTATGATTGTCTATTTCTTGATCTCTTTCCTTTTCCTTTTCCTTTTCTGTTTTTTGTTAGATTATTTTTAGGAGAGACGTGAGATTGGAGCATGTAACAATGACAATGAAGGACTCGGGATAACCTTGTAACGTGGACGTGGATGATTACAAGCATGGTCTGTGTTTAGGATTTTTGATAGTGTTTGTTACGTTGAATTGAAATAAATTGGAAAGGAAAACATATAGACATCTTACTTTTTTTCATCTTTGATCATTTTTAGTCTAATAGGCTTAAGGTTTTGATGAAATTTAAGAATGATTAGAAGTTTAACATGGTGATGTATGGATTTGTCTATAGAGGTAAGATCATGAACCAATACTCTCTATATAGGTTACAAAACTTGTGTTTGGGGGTAATAGTTTTTTGAATTATGATAAAGGTACACAACCGTGTATATAACGGTGTACCTAATGTACACCCGGCGCCTCGGTATTGGCTGAGGCGCCTGTGGGCACCGACATGGCAAGTGTCTCGGCCAATGCCGAGGTGTAGGGTGTCCATTAGGTACACCCTTAGGTACACGGTTGTGTACCACTAGCAAGATTGTAGTTTTTTTCAGAAGAATAAAAAGGTATTTTATCGAGGAAATTAAAAGAGTAAATTTAATTTGAAAAGAACTATTCATTACATTAAATAGCTAAAAAATTTCCAGAATTAGAACTTCAATTGACAAAAATCACTTCAATATCCTTTCATTGAAATCTAGAGTGTGACGACGTCCGATTTTCCTAAAATCACAGTTGTGGAGATATTAAAAGTATTTTTGAGGGGGGAAAAAAAAGGATTTGAGGCAGTATTTTTCCCCATACTTAAATGACACTCAATTTTTGGCCTAATTTTTTGCAGCGCAATTTTTTTGCTTAAATAGTATCAAATTTTTAGAGTTCGGTTTTGTGAACTTAAAAAATTTAATGATTTTGTTATCGTAATTACGTCATTACACATTCACTAATTTTAAAAATAATCTATCTAGATTCGATAGTAATGTCATCTTTCACTTGATTTATGTCTTAAACTCAAGGCTCCATGAATCAACAAACCAGTACACTTAGAGCCTGTTTGGACTCGATTTTTTCACCCAAAAAATTGATTTTCACTATTCCAACCATCGTATTTGACTTCTTCTCTCACAGGTGGACTCCACTTTTCTCCTAACGGTCAAAAAATCAATTCTAAAAACCACTCCCAAATAGACTCTTAATTTTCTGATATTCTTAACAAAATCAATTACAAAATTTACATACTTTTAGAAAAATTCAGTATATAAAAAAAGAATAATATTATTTAGTATCACTGGTGTTTGAACACCCATCTAGATAGCGCTATAATGATATTTAAGCCCCCGTTTGAGCCCCATTATTTGTCATTAAATTAAATTAAATTTCTCTCTCTCTCCTACTTTTAACCACACAATTTTCAATAAAATAATATTACATGTAAATCAAAAAAATTTCAACCACTCATTTTTCAAAAAAAAAATACTATTCATCTCATTATAATGCCAAATAATGGGGCTCAAACACACCCTAAATGAGAGTTATAATTAAATGAATTATTTAATTGTATCTTTCGTTTATCCTATTACATAATGATATTTAGACTGACGTTTTAACATTGATGGTGCAAAATAGCATTAATATATTAAAAAAAGTAGGCAAATATTCGACCGTTGCAGTGCCTTTTTTATTTGGAGGCGCTCCTCCACAAAAATTGAAAAGCAACGAGTTGAACCTTTTATGTTCTAGGTACCTTGGTTTGGTTGTATTTAATGACCATTCCTCAGGGTACAAAAGTGAATAACTTGAATCTGCGTGTGCTATTTAAACCCATTTCTTCGTGGATTTTGAGAATTCCAGACAAAAAACACGTGGGAGCTTCTAACGGGTTAAAAATAGTCAGACAAGACAAAAACACAGGGTGATTGTACAGTCATCTCTTCACTGTTCCATTCTGTGAGTGAGTGAGAGGGAGGCAGCTGCAATTTTCCACCGGTCGAGTCGATCGTTTCTTGGAAGAAGAAAACTAGGGTAGCTCTCTCATTCCAGTGTTTTTTCACGCATTTTCTGGCACACAGTGAAGGTGAACTGTGTGAAAAGGGAGTGTATACCAGTGTTTTTTTTATTTTTTTATATAAGTTTCTTTTTTGTTTAGTTTTTGTTAAGGATATAAGTTGTTGATTGGGAATTTTTTGTATGTTTTTGAAGGAGAGAAGAAGAAAAAATGGTGGAGGCAAAAAACAAGGTGTCATCAGACCATTGGTGGTTTGAAAGTCACAACAAGAGTAGCTCAAATCGATCTCCATGGGCTTCAATCCACACTTGCAGGTCAACCCACTTCCTTTAGTGTTCTCTTTTTTCTCCTCAAGAAGTTTAAGCTATCGTGAAATTGCAATTTTGTCTTACGCAAGTAGAATATAAATCAAAACACTCCAAAAGGTTAAAATTTTATGGGTTGAAATCAGTATCCTTGAAGATAAAAGAACCTAGGTGTTAGATTTTTAGGCGTACATGGATTTGCCCATTATGGTTTTTGTCTAAACTGTTGAATAAGAACACGATTCGCGGTCGAATGTTTGGTCCACCACTCGATAATTTTCTTCTAACATTTCAAGATCTAGTCTTTGTAGTGTCAGAAGTGTAATATGGAGGGATCCACAGGCATTATGAGTCAGTGGAACAGTATTATGAATGCATGTCACAGGGGTCATTTGATTGAAATTTGAGGTCTTTATATGATATCCACTCTTCGATAAACCGTTATTAAGATGTTTGGTGGTGAAGAAAAAAAAGTTACAATCTTATTTGTTGTATTGTCCGATTCTCTCCGGTGCAGTGAACCAAACATTTCCTATCCGTGATGTGATGGTGGGATGGCTGTAGTTTTTAATAGCCTATTGATTTATGGAACCCCTGTAGTTCCGTTACACGTATGAATGCAAAGTGTGGTTACTTTTGAGTAAAGATGAGAAAGATTCTACGAGGATGAGGAATCTTGTTCCTTAAGTGCTACATTTCAGTATATTCATCAAAATTTATGATGTCTGTTCTATCCATGCCTTAATGACTTTATTAATCAGATGACATTTTCCCTGCAGTTGGTCTCGATTCAGTAAGTGTTAGGTGATGGTACAATTTGGGAAGATAATGGCAATAATTGTATGCCTAGAATTTGTATCTGAAAATGAAATATTTAATATGTGCTTCATGAAAATCTTGCAGGGCTTGATGAGAAAACGAGAACAATGCTGAAACTAGTCGAGGAAGATGCAGATTTCTTCGCCAAACGTGCAGAAATGTACTACAAGAGAAGACCAGAACTCGTTAACACAGTCGAAGATCTTTATCAAGCCCAGCGCTCACTAGCTGAGGGATATGATCAGGTCAAGTCTGAATCTGGAACCCGCCTTGTAACAACACCATGGTCATCTCCGTTATCTATTAACAAATCTCTACTTGAGAAGTCTATAAGCTTGTGTGACAAAGCATATGATAGCTACTCAGAGACTTATGGACCAGAGGAATCGGATGAGTCCGAGGTTGACGATCCAGAAGAAGTTTAAACAGTACAAGATAATGACGTAATTGAAAAAACGGAACTGATGAAGCTGAAAGAAGAATTGAAGAGACTCAGAGAAGGGAACGAGGTTCTCAAGGAGCAGCTACTGCAAAAGGAAGATGAGAAACTGGAAGTCATTAGACAACTGAGTTTTGCCATGGATTTGCTGAGGGAGGAAAATGTCAGGCTGAGGAAGAATTGTAACGCTTTAAACATGCCAAAGAAAGAAAAGCCCCAATTCAACAGGTCTAATGACAGTTTCTTGGGAAGGTTGTTCCATGGATTTCTACCATTGCAGGCATTATATAGTTGCTCTTTAGAGTCTTGATATGAATCTACGCCATTCGGCAGTATGTATTGATATATAGTATGTGGTGTGTAAGGATTTATATCGGTCATAGGATTTTTTTCTGAACTAAAACATAGTAGTGTGTTTTTCTATTACCATTCATTCATTTATTGGCCTTTTTGCCACATTTTCATCCAATATCCTCTTAATCTCTAATATTTGTTGAGCATGTAGAGAAGCCAAATGCCATCATCCTAGAACTTAAGGTGGTGTGTGTATGATCTATATAAAAGGTACTCATTGCGTCTTTGAGACTGGGCTGTCGAGTTAGTAGAACAGATATTTTTACGCTGAAGGATTCATGTGTACAGATTCTACAGACTCAGCTACAAAATCTGAGTGTCTGCTTTACGTGTTTCTAGTTCGTTTTGCTTATTATTGATCCCGTAGTTAGAACGAGGGCTTCATTCCCGGCACCGACCATTCAAATTTGTTTTGTATAACAGAAGATATCTTTGAACTAATATATTTTATTGGATTCCAATCAATTTTCATAAATATGCCATACAAGTCAACAAGCCAGTTTCTACTAACAATCTTTACGTACTAAACTTGACAACAAATAACACACAATCTACACATATATATGTAATCCTTAGAAGAAGTAAAAACTTCAACAATAATTGGAATTGTCAACATCAAAATACCTTGGCCTTCAATTTTGTGCACCGGAAAGCTGCATTGATCAAAATGCCACCAGAGACAGAGCCAACATGAAACATACAGATACCTGTAAGTTTAGAGGCAATGCAGAGGAATCCGGCAGGAGCTCTTCTGGCGGAAGTGCGACTCCAGGGCCAGGAGACGCCATTACGTCAGGATTCGGGGGGCTGGGGCTGGAAGGTATGGTAGGCATTGAGGACTCGCTTGGAGAAAGCTCAGAGCCACTTGGAGAGGGAAAGAGTGGAGCAATATCTGGTGATAGAGCTGGTGGTGGTGCAGATAATGGAGGATAAGGCAATAATGCAGGTGCAGCAGAAATAGTAGAGGCTGGTTCACTCAACTGGGATGCCTTTCTTAAGGCGAATGAAGAGGAAAATGCCATGAAAAACATAGCAAAAAAGAGAAATGAACTTATGGAGGAAGCCATTAATTCTTCAGAGGGCACTGAAATGAATGTATTGATTTTTAAGAGAATGATGAAATGAATGATTGGAATGGAGGAAATTTATCAATATATCACTATGGTGGTTAGTTTTGGAAGTGGGATAACATGTTATAGGACAGTATAAAAGAAGTAGTTCGGGCTCTACTTCTCAGTTCTGTCAAAAGTACGGCACACAAAACATTATCCTGATGGCGTATTCAATATGAAGGGTGAAAAAGAAGCAAAAATCTCTCTCATTACGGGTAGCATAATACAGTATTGGAAAAGATAAAGAAGTTAAAATCTTGTTCATTATTATATTGGTCAGTCCCGTCGACGTCTGCTATGAACATTTGACACAAAAATCGAGAGAAGTTTATGGTAGTGCTAAAATGCCAGATTGTCAAGTTGAGCAAAGAGACAAGATTTGATGAATGGCATATGTTCTGGAAACACATGGTGAATAGGTTGCTCATGTCATTTTCTGAAGTGGCTATTCCTGTTTTTCAGTATTCATAGCCCGTGAAATTCTTCTGTCTTAAGAAAAACCATGGATATTTATAATATTCAAATTGCACATGGGATGCTTTCTATTCAATTTGGAATAATTTGAGTTCTTGGATTTAGACTTTGGATGGATGAGATTGAATTCTAGCTCAGGGGCTGTACCAATGATTTAATTATCAATCATCTTAAAAAAAAAAATTTCAATTTTTAAAAGATAAGATGACACATTTTTCAACGAGATCGAATTTAAAGATTATGAAAAAGATAAATTATAATTACCTTACCTTGGTGAAATGGAGCCTATGTTTTGTAGTAAAAGATCAAATGTTTGTTGTCTTCAGTAAAATAAGTACCATTCTTTCCCCACTTCATCCCACCCCATCTCACCTCCCCCACTCTTGCATCTCCACGGCGGCTGCCCTGCCCCCTCGAGCGAGGGGAAGGGGTTGGATGTGGAGGTGAGGAAGAAAAGTATATTCAGATTATGATAAAAAGACACTTACTTACACATTATTATCCACACATTTCTTGATGTTCATCTTACTTTTCCTATTTATAAACGATTAGTAAATTTTCCAAATGGAGGCTTAGTACTCGTTAAGTACAATTAAATATAGTCAATGTGGTACCGATAAAAAAATATATATAGTCATGGTATCTTGTTTACATTTAGTCTCAATTTGGAGGGGATTAGAAATTTTAACAATTTTTGATAATAAAAAGTGTGGATCCCATAAAACATGTGGTCAAAATTAACTGTAGAGTTTGACCAGAGATAGATTGAACAATATTCGACAAGATTAGCCCCTATTTGGTTCAGATTAAAATTTAGCTCATGTTTGTCATCATTTAACAAATTAAATTGTTCATTATAGTAACATTTTCTACCAAACATCCACATAATAAAACATTCTACACACAAACCAATAAAGTTTCTTTAAATTTTAACAAAACTTTCTCCAAAAGATATTATTTAAAACTCTGTAATTTCTCCTATAATGAAAGACAAACTGGCTTTTAGATTTTGATATAAATCAAAGTCAACAATTAATTATAATCGCATATTTTATGAAACCCGCATATTTTTAACAACACATTTTATTAACTTTTATCAAACCCCTATTTGTTATTTATTATTTTACATTCTACCACATTATTTTTTCTATAATATTCATTTTCAAGTATACAATCTTCATTAAAATAATATCATATGCAAATAAAAAACTTTTCATTATTTTTTAATCACGTATTCTCCATCAATCTACTATTCCATAATACATTTTTCAAAATTAAAGGGGCTCAAACACACTCCAAAATCTACTAAATATCTAAATTTAATCCCCACCAATTAGGGGGCAAAGATAGTAAAAGAAAAGGCATGCAATGAGAAACATTTACTGTCAATCTCCAGTAATAATGTGCAGAAGTATATCGGATCGAGGGGGGGAAAAGGAAAGGAAAAGGAAAAACAAGAAACGGCTAAAGTTTTACATGCTAATGAATACGTTGCTCCCAGTGTTCAAAATTGCCTAATGAATAAATAGCACAAAAATTAGAATGTTGCTAATGCTAGAAGAACAACAAACCATCAAATTTACCAGCTCTGAGTTGTAGGAATTTTGAAGAATCTTGGTTGAATCCATATTCCTTTCATTTGGCATTTTTCTGACCTGTTTGATGCCTCGATGCATTCGTTGTTAATAAGAATGTTCACCCCATGTCCCCGTATGATTGCCCCACAGATTGAAATCGAAAATTCATCCTTGAGTCCTATCCTATCTTGTAAATCCGAATGTCTGAAATAACTCTTCTCGAAACAAAATGGCAGGTAGCCAACACTCTTGTCATCAGGTGAATCGGTTACAATTTGATATATAACGTAGTTTGTCTCCTTGCTTGCCTCCATAGAGAAGGTCAAAGTTTGGCTGGCATTATCTAAATAATAAAAGGTTCCCATTTCATCATCGAATATGCCTCCAATAATCGTGCCAAAGCTCTGTTTGTTGAGTTCAAATGTGTGTGTAGTCCATGCATTTTCTCCTCTCTTAAGCACGTTTATCTCCAATGTGTTTTCATCACATCGATTGATGATTGACACGATGCATTCCAATGAAGTGGGAGGGCATGAGAATGCCGCAATATGTTCGGAGATTTCTTGGTGAGGAAACCATGGGAGATCGATTCTGGCTTGTGAGAAGGGGCAGAAGAAGAAAATGGAGCCTTCTTGGAAGAGAAGTAGCCATCCCTGGTTTGATGCAAGGCAAGTCGAATGTTTTAGCTCCGGAAAATTGATACTATAGATCTTGTCATTTGGATTGTACAAGGTACAATATTCAGTCTCTCCAAAGAGTATAAACCAGGGCTTAGAGCTTGGATCGGACTCAACCTCGGCCGAAGCCGTGCAAGGAGCCAAGCGCCAATCCTTACAAACACCACGGAAACTAAGAAGATCAATTATGCCCAAAGAACTGGTAATTAGTGACAGAAGCTCGGGCGGTAGATCAACCCATGGAACAATCTAAACTTTGATAACAATATAATGAATCTCAAACCAATATGTTGAATCAATTCAAAAGGAAGAAAAGAGAAAAGAAAGAGAAGAAGAATAAAGAGGGAACCAAAATCTATTAAGCCATCAATTGAGTTTTCAAAGAAAGTATAAAACAGGTTTTATACTACTACAAGGAAACCTAAAAATAATAGGAAACTTACAATAAATGGAAATTACATATTATGCTAAAATAAATAACTAAATATAAGTAAATAACTAAATATAACATACGTTTTCATCCCCCCTCAAACTCAAGATGCTAAAGCAAGAAGAAGCGAGAGTTTGTTACGCAAAAAGCGAAAACGATGAACTGGATGAGACTTAGTGAAGAAGTCAGCAAACTGCAACAATGAAGAAACAAAAGGTAGGGAAATGGTGCCAGTCTGCAGATGATGACGAACCAGATGACAATCAATCTCAATATGCTTTGTGCGTTCATGGAACACAGAGTTGTGAGAAATCTGAATGGCACTAGTATTATCACAATACATGGGAGTTGGGGAGGAATGAGAAACACCCATGTCTGCAAGTAACCATCGCAACCACACAATCTCAATGGTGGTGGATGCCATAGCTCGATATTCTACTTCTATAGAGGAGCGGGAAACAACAGTCTGCTTCTTACTTTTCCAAGAGATAAGTGAATCACCCAAAAATACACAAAAACCCGTAGTGGACTTGCAATCAATAGGGTCGCAGGCCCAATCAGCATCAGAGTAGGCACGGAGCACTAAGGATGAGGTTGATGGAAACAAAAGACTCTGAAAGCATGTACCACGAAGATAACACAAAATACGAACAACTGCTGCCCAATGAACTGTAATAGGAGCTGAAACAAATTGACTGACAATATGAACAGCATAGGCAATATCAGGACGTGTGATGGTAAGATAAACTAGACATCCAACAATAGTGCGATACAAAGTGGGATCAGTCAATGGGACACCATCAGAGGATGAATATCGAGCATTGGACTCAAGAGGAGTATCAGCAGATTTATTATCAGTAAGACGAGCACGCTCAATGACATCCATAGTATACTTGGACTGAGAGATAAGATAACCTCTAGGAGAAGAAGCAACTTCGATCCCCAAAAAATAAGACAGTGTGCCCAAGTCCTTCATTTCAAAACGACAAGCCAATTCTGATTTCAAACTTGCAATTCCATCAACATCATCACCAGTAATAATCATATCGTCAACATATAGCAATAATAGAATGCGACCAGCTGAAGTGCATCTAAAGAATAAAGCGGAGTCATGATGACTGGATGTAAAATCAAGAGAGCTAACAACAGTGGAAATTTTTTCAAACCAGGCACGAGGTGCTTGTTTGAGGCCATAAAGTGCCTTCTTGAGTTTACAAACAAATCCAGGAGTGTGAGAAAGACTAGGAGGAGGAACCATATAAACCTCCTCTTGAAGATTTCCATTTAAAAAGGCATTTTTAACATCCAATTGAGAGAGACTCCACTGACGAACAGATGCAACTGCAATAAGTGTAGAACAGTGGTCATCTTGGCAACAGGAGCAAAAGTCTCCTCATAATCCAAACCATACTGTTGATTAAAACCTTTAGCAACCAATCTAGCCTTGTAGCGTTCAATCGAACCATCAGATTTGGTTTTAATCTTATAAACCCAACAACAACCGATAGTATGTTTACCTGAAGGCAATTGAACCAAGTCCCAAGTGTCTGTCTTATGTAGAGCAGAAAGTTCATCAGCCATAGCTTGTTGCCAAAGAGGATCCAAAATAGCTTCTTTATAGGAAGATGGTTCAACTAACTTATGAATGGATGTTAGAAGATAGCAAAAGGACTCAGAATAACAAGAATAATCAAAATCAGGTAACTGAGTGGACTTACGAATACGTTGAGAATAACGAGGAAGAGATGAAGCAGGAGTTGGATCAACAATCTCAGGCGGTGCTTGGGAAGCCATAGAAGGAGGAGGGGTAGCATGATCTGAAGCATGTGTACCTGCAGGACATGAAGAATCAATAGTACATGGGGTATGGGAAGGTGAATTGTTTATATCATCAGAGAATGGATCAATATAAATGAGATCGATTTTGGTTACGTTATGAGTATTATCAGAAACGGAGAAGAGTGGAATGTGCTCAAGAAACACGATATGACGAGAGACATATAATTTATTATTAATGGGATCGAAACAACGTTAACCCTTTTGCCCTTGCCCATAACCCAAGAAAACACAAATAGCAGACCGAGATGTCAACTTATTACGTTCAACTTCAGGACGAAGAACAAAGCAAGTACAACCAAAGACCCTCAATGAGGAGTAATCCGGAGGATGCCCATACAATGTTTCAAAGGGTGATAAACCTAAATTGTGGGAAGATGGAATCTTATTAATTAAAGAAACAGCAGTAAGAGCTGCTTCTCCCCAAAACTCACTGGGAACTTTGGCAGATAAAAGAAGTGAACGAGCAGTTTCCACAATATGCCTATACTTTCGTTCAGCAATGCCATTTTGTTGTGGGGTATTAGCACAAGAGGTTTGATGAATTGTGCCGTCAAGAGTAAGCAATTTAGAGAATTCGGATGAAGTATACTCTCCACCCAAGTCACATCTAAAGCATTTGATTGCAGTTGAATGTTGAGTTTTAATAAGTGCTCTAAATGATCGATAAATAGAAAGAAAGTCAGATCGTCGCTTCATAAGATAAACCCAACAATAACGACTATAATCATCAATAAAGGACACATAATATCGAGACCCTCCTTTTGTAGTAACTGGAGCAGGTCCCCACACATCAGAATGAACAAGATCAAATGGTGCAATAGAATGAGAAATACTTCGAGGAAAAGGTAAAGCAAAAAATTTTGCTAATTTGCAACCACTACAATCAGAAATATCATGAGTTTGTATATTTCCCAATTGACCCTTAGAAACTAAAATTTTTAAACGACTAGCGGAAACATGTCCAAGGCGAGAATGCCATAAATAAAAACTAGAAGACGATGAATTCAAAGAAAAAGATGACAAATCAACACTAGAGGCTGCAACGTGTGATGATCTTAGATTGTCCAGAACATATAACCCCCATTGTCTACGGCCTATCCCAATCAACTTCTGAGATTGAGGATCCTGCACATGACAACCAGTAGAAGAAAACTGAACTAAGTATCCAGAATCACACAATTGACCAATAGAGATAAGATTCAAAGTAAGAGCTGGAACACAATAGACATCTGACAGTGACAAATTATGTGTATTAACTGAACCAACACCTGCTAAAGGTAATGGTGTACCATCAGCAGTCATAACAGACATAGATGGGTTAGAAGGACGCAAGTCATTAAAGAGTTTTGAATTAGACGACATGTGTTTGAAAGCACCTGAGTCAAAGATCCATGAGGAAGAAATACCTGAGTGATTCTGTGATAACAAACCTATATGAGTGGAGGCTGACATAGCATGTGGTTGTGTGGCTAAGAATTTCTGAAACTGCTCTGCTAAGTCCGTCAACATGGGATTGGATGAAGGTGGTGCTCCAAGTATGGATGAATCATTAGGTGGCATGGTGGCAGCTATGTTAGCATTGGGACGATAAGATCGCTGGTGTGATTGAGGTTGCTGCTTTTTCAATAGCTTTGGACATTGAGACTTCCAATGTCCTTTTTGTTTACAAAAGTTACACTCATCAGTAGCAGCTCGCACATAACCCTTATTCTGGTTCTGTGTGAACAGTCGAGAAGGTACAGCCAACACTGAGGTGCTAGATGGAGGAAGAGATACTTCTCCTACAAGAGATTTTAAACGTATTTCTTCAGCTACAAGTTCACTAACCACCGAATCAACTGAAGGAAGTGGAGTGCGATGTAAAATAGAGCTTCCGAGTCCCTCAAAATCACTGCGAAGTGCCATCAAAAATTGAACTAATCGCTGCTCCTCTCTAAAAGTAATATATTCCTCACATGCTTTCAGTCCTGCTGATTCCGTAAGAGCCAGCTCATCCCAGATAGAGTTCATAGCAGCGTAGAACTCAAGAATACTCATATCTTTCTGATGTAAAGCCCGTATATCAATTTCCAACTGATACCGTTTTGCAAAGTTAGATTTAGTGTATAACGTTTGAAAATGCTCACAAACTTCTTTTGCTGTTTCAAACTTTGCTGATTGTGTACCAATAGATTGCTCAACGGAATTGTGAATCCAAGTGAGAATTTTCGCATTGTTTGACTCCCAATTATCTAACTCTGTTACATAATTCTGAGCAGTGTTCTCGGGTTTCACAATAGTTCCGCTAACATAGCCCCATAATCTTTTTCCCTTTAAAAAATTTCTCATCACTGTACTCCAATACGAGTAATTTTTACCATTTAGTCTGACACTAATGAATTGAAGTGAATCATCTCTTTCAGTAGCCATCATAAAGTCAATAAATACCAACAATAACCAACGTACTTCCACAAACTATAGTTAAAATATACAGCACAGTATACGTATAACCAAATTAATACCACCAAAAGATCAGAAATTTACCAAGGAATAAACTGCCTTTTGGAATAACCCCGAAAAAACCACTCACGCGCCTTCACGCGCCACCACCGCCTCTGCGCGTGGTTCTCACGCGCCACCGCCACGCGCTGCCAAAAACCGATACGCGTCTGACCGGACGTTTCGTCTCAACCTGCTGAACAAGGATCTGGTCTCCGTTTTCTTAATGGATCTCCAGTTTGGTCGGAATCTTGATTTTAAGTTGCTGTCGAATAGGTTTTTCATACAAACTTTCTTTACCTGATTTCTATCTTGATTTCAGCACGACCCAAACAGAAATTTCACAAATTTTAACTCAATTATAGGCTCTGATACCATGATAACAATATAATGAATCTCAAATCAATATGTTGAATCAATTCAAAAGGAAGAAAAGAGAAGAAGAATAAAGAGGGAACCAAAATCTATTAAGCCATCAATTGAGTTTTCAAAGAAAGTATAAAACAGGTTTTATACTACTACAAGGAAACCTAAAAATAATAGGAAACTTACAATAAATGAAAATTACATATTATGCTAAAATAAATAACTAAATATAACATACGTTTTCAAACTTCACTCAAAGACGGCCTAAAAAAACATTGACACACATTGTATAAATGATCATCACCCACCTGTATAAATAAGAAAAATAAATACGAAATAAACAAGTAATATTATCAGAGCTTCTTGTTGCTCGAATCTCCAAAAGAAAATTAGTGTAATGCGATGATGAAATCAAGGGACGAAGCAACTACTGAATTTGACAAAGAATAAAAGAATAATGATCAAGGAAAACGCTAATTGCATGAAAAATATATAAGATACCAAAAAAACATCTAACTTGAAAGAAGGTTAATTCTCGTTGCACTTGCATATACTTCAAACTCAGATTCATAACTTCTAAATTCACACTCGGATTGCGTCCTATTCACATAATGATTGTGCTCACATATAACTGAAAAAAATGACAAATAATCCCTCTATGTTCACCAAATAGGCTAATTCGTAGGAAACAATATGCAGTTGAGGATCAGTATCTGAGCCTCACATGTAAACTGCTCGATTTCGATGTTAAATGCTTTTAACACCATTGAGCAATGGATTCCCCGTGACGTCCGTCTAAATTTTTTTCATAAATCAATTTAATTCTGCGGAAAAAATATAGGGCATAATTAACATGATTTCAGGTTAATTAGAGAAAATTATTATCAAGACATTCCATTTATCCCAAAACATCCAACTCAGATTCAGAGTGATACATAATGTTTAATCCCAATTTAAAAAAATAAATAAAAAAATTCAAAAACAATAAAACTATCTATTTGTTCGGGAAAAACGAAATATAATAGACAGTTTTTCACATCCTGCAAACAAAATCTTCAAATTGAAGAAAAACACAGCGCGGGAAAACAAAAAATGGAAAAAATAAAAACTATAACAGCATATCATTGAGGAAATAATCGAATTTCTGCACTTACCCATTAGAATTTGTGGGGAAATATGCCATTTGAGAGGACGATCGCTGTGACTGGCGAGAAATTCATAACAGAGAGAGGTACAGTGAAGTATAATAACTAAACTCTATTTGTTTGAACTTTTCTTGAATCCTACTTTATTTAGAATTCCTAGTCCAGTAATATTACTTGCACATTTAAAGTCGCATTAGTTATATATATCGAGTAAATGGGAGTCGGGTACCAATTGTACATGTATATGTCTCTGTCTGCACGGTCGACCTTAAATTTGGAATCGTATACATTAAATGGAACCATTCACAATCGATAAAATAGTTTAAGAAAAATAATTATAATAAAAATAATCTTTAACAGTCTCCATACACGTTCTTACGATTGTACGGAGACTGTATTTTTCATAAACTTCTGAAATGAAAATGGAGATATATTAGTAGTAAAATGCAAAATGCATATCTGGGCATTTGGTCTAGTGGTATGATTCTCGCTTTGGGTGCGAGAGGTCCCGAGTTCGATTCTCGGAATGCCCCTTTTCCCTTCTTATTTTGATTTGTAAGCTAATTTTATATGGCACTTTTTCAACTAAAATTTAAATAGAAAGCCACTGTTTTCTATATTTCTGGAGAAGCAGAAAAAGAGTGCTATATTTGTATAATCTGAATATTTTTGGTGAAATTATTAATTCTATTTTTTGAAATATAAACTAATCTTATTTTCCTTCATTAAATGGATTAATTATTCACAATGTTCATGAGAATTATATAACATAAGTTGGGATTAACAATATAAAGATAGACAATTAGTAATTTATTTTAGTTAAAATGAGTAGTATTTACAATTCTATAATTAGTAACAATATAAATTAATAATCCAGCAAGAAATTAAGAATGTTTTGTGTATAATCTAAATTATCGACCTTGACACATGCACTAAATAAAATATCAAGTTTCTTTTATTAATTGAAATTCATAATTATCTCTAAGAGGAAAACAATTACAAAATGAATTAATTAAAAATCAGCTCAATTAGTGGCCCTGTTTGATTGCAACATTTTCAATGGAAAATGTCTCGTCCAAGGAAAATAATTTTTACTTTGACTATTTGATTCGCATGTGGAAATGGAATTCGAATTCTTATGTACAACCATTTAAAGCACGTTTTTTGTCAATTCCATGAAAAACGAATTTTTATGGGTATGGTGATTTTTTGTTTTCCAACTTAGGTGGAATTCATTTTCCTTTTCATTCTTCGCAATCAAACGAGGCCTAAATAGTCAATTAGAAAACAAATTTTTAAATATTTACGGCTATTGATAGAAGCACGTGGGATTACTAACCATTGAAAAAGATTGTTTCGATTTGATTTGATGGGTTTAACTGTTTTCACTGGCACCCTTCGATTTATTCATTATTAACGATTTTTTGAAAAGAGAATTTCGAATTTTCATTTGACGGATTAAGATTTTAGGAGTATAAAATTGAGGAAATTGCATAAAACTAAGTATTAAAACTTTCAAATTCAAAATTAGGGGATGAAGTTTACTTATGCAAAAATCTGGTATTATATATATTTAATCCATCCAATTCAATTAAAGCCCTAATCATTTCCCCTAAATTCTTCCCTTATCATATCCCGTCTCTCTCTCTATCTCTCTACCTTATCCTTCCACTATCATCGTCGTCAAGGAGCGACCGTCATCGAAGATTCCTCCAACTCCGAGTGCCGACACGTGACCATCAAAATTCAGACCATTTTTAAACTGTAATAATCTATTCTTACTTTAATTCTCCATCTTCCTGTCTATATCTTCCTCACGATGCAAATCTACTGACACGACCCGTCCCGAATCACCCTAGTGGACTCGAAAGTGACATGCGCCGATGATAGATGCTGACTAGATGTCAAATCTATCACCAAAACTGACTATGAGTTATTTCAAAAAACGCAACAAAATCAAATGTTTTTGTAAAACATAAAAAGAAGGAAAATTTTTTGATTTACGTGTAATATTATTTTATGGAAGATTGTATGGTTGAAAATAAAAGAAAAAAAAAATGAAATGTAAAATAATGAAAATTAATGCGGTTCAAACGGGGAATATAAAGTCCTATATAAATTATTGTTTTAGGGTAGCCTGAATGATACGCTGAATTTGGGCCCAATATAACTTCATACTCTAATAGCCCAGCCCGTATGTAAACGTAATCATCGTTTTTTACCGGTATAAAATTTCCTGAAAACTGCATCTGATCTATTCGTTCAGCTCTCTTTTGATCGACTCTTTTCTTCAGATTGACCAAGCATCAATTCGAGGTCATTTCTAGAAATTTTACTTAATTATGAAATTGTTGTTGTTATTATTATTATTTTTATTTTTTATTTTTTTGCAATTAATGGTTGTATAGGGATGAATAAACATTTCCTGTGATTTTTATGTTGTTTTCGCTGTAAGTTTTCTCCGGTTGTTTCAATTTTGCTCGAGATTTTCTCTTGTCTAACTTTTGGCAGTACTTAATTTTGGGGAGTAGAAATTAGGTTTTTGAATACGTTATTACCGAATATATGCAAAATTAATAAAGGTTTTTCCGAGTAGGATTTTGAATCATGTTTTAATTTGCTTATGATTTCTTGCTGCAAAAAAGAAGATAATGGGAGTAGAAAAGTTCGTAAATTTTAGGTGAATTCAGTTTCTGCCCCTGTCAATTGTATGAACTGAAGACAATTAAAATCAGATGTGAAACCTAGCTACCATATGTGAATACACAAGGAAAGTTATGGAGAGGCATTGAGTTAAACCAATTTTGAAAGTAAGGGGAAAATGAAAAGGTAGGAGTATCTGGCTATCAAAAAGTACTAGAAAGTTATAGTACATTTGATTGTAAAGATATCACTTGTTATGAACTGTTCTTGTTCTTTCTCATACTCGAGACCATTTTCATAAGTGTAAAATTATTGTCTTGCTGGTGTTTCAAATGCGAATATATCACACGGAAAATGTTCTTCTCATTTCCAAATGGCTGAACTAAAAAAGAAACTTGTCAATTTTTCTGTTTGATCCAAAACAATACATTTTGTTTAGCTGCAAAAGACTTTCATTTACTCTTTAAGTATTATGCTTTTTGGAATTCTTAACCTTTGCACGCCTCCGTTACCTTTTGGGAGGCCTACGCCCCCTACGCTCCTGCCTCCCTCCTACCCAGGAGTCAGGTCGCGAAAGCAGCAATCGGAGGAGATTCCGCTCTTTCTTTAGTTTTTGGAAGTCCTAGTTTTGGTTAAGGGATTGTTGAATTCTTGCCTTGGAATAAATGGAAGAAAACCGATCCAATTCGTTTCGTAGTCATAGCTTATTGGCCTGAGATTCTCCATTGAGTGTCTATATTTGCTGTTGCTTAATGTCAGAATGCTCTTTGTGATTTAGAAATGAATTCACTTTCCTCATGCATACAATTGTCGCATCTCAGGTATTTGCAATATTTCATCTGATGTTGAGAAGAGGTTTGGATAGCAGAAGAAAAAAGGTCGTGTAGCCACTGAATCTACTTCTGAAGAGGTGGTTTCTAACAAGAAAATGCCAAAAAACAAGAAAAAAGGTGGGGATGCCACGGAATTTAAACAAGTAGTTTCTGTCAAAAAACCAGTGGAAAACAAGAGAAAAGGCGAAATTGCTGTGGATTCTGTTTCAATAGCAGGACTTTCTGGCAAGAAGCCTCTCAGGGCTCTTGAGCCTGAATCTCAGATTGCAGGCAAATGTCTGATTAAGAATTATGCACCAGGCAACGAAGCAGAAACCATTTCAGAAGTTCAGGCCATAAAAGGCAATAAAAGGAAGAGAACAAATGAAGGAGTGGGAGAAAGTAATAATAATAAAAAAGAAGATATAAGCGATGCAAGTTCACATCATGGGAAAGAGAAAAGGGGAATTATAAAGGAGAAGAATGAAGAGGGGAAAAAGGAAGATGAGAAGTCTGGGAAAAATCTTGGTGGACTGATTTTTATGTGCAATACCAAAACCAAACCGGATTGTTTCCGTTACCACGTGATGGGAATCTCAGCTAGCCGGAAAGAGTTTGTTATGGGCATCAAGCCTGGTCTTAAGCTTTTCCTCTATGATTTTGATCTCAAGCTCCTGTATGGAATCTATGAAGCATCTTCTGCTGGTGGCATGAAACTTGAACCGGCTGCATATGGGGGGGCCTTCCCTGCTCAGGTTGCTCTCTTTAGATACCCCATCTTTGTTTTGCATTCATTCTTAACCCGAGGATATTTTTACAATGATGATTTGTCATTCTACAGGTCCGCTTCACTGTTCATAGTGACTGCCTTCCACTACCTGAGAATATATTTAAGAAAGCAATCAAAGACAATTATGATGAACGGACACGCAAGTTCAAGACAGAGTTAACCGCATCCCAAGTAAGAAGATAACCATGTCTTTTTCATTTATCAGCATTTTTATATTTTTCAAAATGTTTATTTGTAAAAGTCGAACTGCAAATATTCCCAACCCCTGTCTCTTCCTTGCAGGTAAAGCACCTGTCAAGCTTATTCCAGCCAACCCCAAAGTTGCATTCAAGTGGTAAATCTTTGGTCCGGGGTTCGGAACCCGTGCCTGCACCAAACATTTTGCCAACAGCAATTTTGCACACTGGGGAGAAATTCAAGCGTCAAGGCAGTAGCAAAACAGGAGAAGATATTCTCCAGTTTGATAAAGAGAAGAAATTATCTGAGCACCAATTAATTTCTACTGATGTTCCTTCACAGCGTCCGCTTTTTCTCACAGAGCAAGAATACAGAAATTATGGTCTTCGACAGGGAAGTAATCTCTTGCCAACTGCTGTAGGTGGTATTGTTGGCCATGCACGGGAGCCTAGAAATCTTGAACAAGAGAAGGATCAGTTTCAAAGGAACCCTGCTCCTATGAACAATGTAACTTTACAACAGAGAGAAGTCAGTCGACCTGATGCTACTTTTCTCAGTGAAAAAGAGTACCGCACTTATGGACTCAGAGGTCCCCATGAAATGCCGACTGAAGTGTCTCCTGTCATAAGAACTAATCAAGCTGCCAAAGAGGCATATAATCCTTATGATGAAAGCACCACATCGTTGGTAAATCGATATCTCTCGCTGCCACCAATGACAGCAACAGCACCTGCCAGATTACATTCTCCTATAAATTATCCAAACTCCACCAGTGGTGCTGCAGTTAATCCTGGAAGAATGATTCCTGATGGAGAAAGATCATATTCATCATATTTTCCTCATGAACTGTCAGAATACAATCGAAGACCATATCCATCACATGCTTCCAGGGAACCATCTGAATACAATCAGAGATACAACCTCCTTGGCGGCAAGAGCAAATCCACATCCACAACAGTCTCCGACCGCTATTCTTTTGGAGGACCCTCTGTCTCGCGGCGCTGAGTGTAATCTTTGTATTTGTCTCGTTATCTTCATCAAAAATTATGTTTTAAGAGGTACATCTTCCACTCTCAAGCTTTCTTGTGTGGATCAAGATTTCATCGAAGAGTTGTAACTTTGCATAAATTCTCTTTGTTGTACATTATATTTCTGTACTTGAGTTCAAGACTCCTAAAACCCATCTGCGTGAAGAATATCAGATTAACTGTTGAGAGGATGTGATGTACCTTTTATGCTAAGACTTTGCATGCTGATTGATGAGTCGCGTGGGTCTATTCTTGTCTGAATCTGTCGGGATTAGCACTATCCTTACTGTTTAATCTGAGAATTTGTTCCACCAGTTTGCTGCAATTCAGATATAAACTGTGGGTTGCTCCCCGGGATTGGTAATCAATCTTAATTCAGGATGGAATTTCCAAACAAGATAGATGGTACATCATGGATTCCAGTAGCATTTTTTAGCTAATGTATATCATCGGCTCATCGTATACTTCCAATGAATATTATTGGTCTTCTACTTCTCCACCAACAGTGAATGATTTTGGTCACATTTGCTAAAGAAAATCTCGTTCAAGACCACCATGTGAATGCAGGAGGATGTCGGAAATTTCTGGTCTGGGATTGGATTTCAGCGAAAATATTATGTGTTGTCGCTGTTATTTAACTGATATTGAGCTCTTCAAGCGCAGACGATCCATTCCCTGTGTTTATTTCTCTGCTTAACGGATGCAAAACATTTTGAGAAACCTGTAATACTTTTCTTCTTTCGTTGTTTCTAGTACCGAGAAATTAAGTTTTAATTATTGTTAGCTCAATTTTTGTTGCAAATAACATTTGAAAGTACCTACTTGGGTTCACTTTTAGAAATTTCCTCAAATATAATCAGTGTCAGAAAACTAAGAGAAAATAACTACCACAATTTTTGGACTTGTATCCTAATAAACAAACGTGGAAATTACAAAAAATCATACTTTTAAAAATGTGAGTTCTAAAATCAGATGGCAAGTTTCACCTTTCAAATATCAGATATATTATTTTTAAATGTTAAATATTAAATATACAATTTTCATCCCAAACCCTAAAATTATTTCCACCATTTTTCCCTTTCTTCATGGCCGTCTCTCCCTCCATCATTTTCCCCCTCTCTTCATCTTCTCTCCTCCCTCCACCACAGCCACTCACGACATTGCCGCCACTCCTCCCTCGCACCATTGCCACTCGCGACGACAGATCGTGAACTGATCCCAAGCAATAAGCTCCTAGTAACAATTGTACACGAAGGACAGAATTTCCAACAATACTTTCGCCACCCAAGCCATCGGAGGTGACTGCATCAAGCTCAACGTCAAAGGCAACATTTCAACGTCAAAGGCAACATTTTCGAGACTACTGTATCCACCATCCGATCCGGGGTCGGGACTCCCTATATCTGATCTTTCAATCCGACCGACTCAGGATTCGGTGTTCATAGATCGGATAGGAGATCTTCTCCATCCTCCTCTCTCTTCTGCGGTCCAACCGCCTTCTTTCCACCGCCAAACGCTTCTCTAATCAGGTTAATTGGTTTGTTGGTTTTGGGGTGGTGGTTGGTGTTTTGACGACGATTTTGTTGGTGGTTGTGGTGGCAGCAATGATCTTGTTTGGTGATGGTCACAGATTGATTCGTTGTTGTTGGCAGTTGTGCTGGTGGTTTTTGTTAGTTTTGGGATGGTGAGGCAGTGTGTGACGGTGGTTGGGGATGTTGCTGTGCGAGTAGAGCGACGAGCGATTTACACATTCCTATACCATTGGTGGTGTTTATGATGATAGCGAGAGTTCACTAGGTTCCTGCAGTTGGTGGTTTTTGTGATGTGGTGGTGTTTTGCGGTAGTGTGGTTATGTAGTGAATTTGGGTGGTGGCGGCGCTATTAGTTGTGGTCTATCTGGCGGTTACGGTAGTTCTCATGGTGGTGCTGGTTGTGAGCTAGTTTCGTTTTTGGTGGTGCCGTGGTGATGGTTCCTGTAATGGTTTTTGGTAGTGGGTGTTAGTTTGTTTTGAGATGGTGGATATGGTGGTGGAGGAAAATTGTGACTAGCAATTGTATATGTGACTTTCAATTGTGACTATGACTTTCAATTGTGACTCACAATTGATTAAGTTGTGATCGAAAAATTAATCGTGATCAATTAATTCAATAATTTGCAATGAGTAAATAAATTGTGACAAATAAAAGTTCTGAATATGTGGTCCATAAATAATATGTGACCAATAAAATTTTTGGATTTGTGACCAAAAAATATTCTGTAACCTATAAAGTTTTTGATTTGTGACTGAATAAATAAGTTACGATCAATAATTTGATAAGTTGCGACTAAAAATTAATCTGTGATTAATTAATTAAATAACTGTGACCTAAATATATTAATTAATAAAATAATTAATTAAATTATAAATAGATTTTAATAAAAATCTGATTTTTGAATTTTGAAACTTGTTTTTTTAATTTTGAAATCTACCATACTTAATCTTTCACTTATGAAATTTTCCCTAAACAAACCCAACATGTAATTCTTTTCTAATATGCTAATGTGCTTGTATATTGAAATCAACAATTGCATAGACTTAGGCTCCGTTTGGTAGGGATTTTTTGCCCCAAAAATTTGATTTTTTGACCGTTATTTTACTATTCAAGCCGTAATTTTTGACTTCTTCTCTCATATGTGGACCCTACTTTTCTTCTAACGGTCAAAAAATCAATTCTCAAAATCCCTACCAAACGGACCCTTAGTTAGGGAGCTTATTAAATTGAGACTTTTGAAAATTTTGAGACTTTTTTAAGTGATGACTTTTGTGACTTTTCGGAGGCTTCTATGAATTTTCATTTTAAAATTTTTATAGGTTTTTATGGAATTCAAAAAACTTTTGAAAACTTTCATTTATAATAAAATTCACTTAGATTTAGTGTGAAATTATCATATATGAGGTGTAAATTCCCACAATTCCCCTTCTCTTTCTCCTTCTTCTTCCTATATTATAATAATAATGATTTAAGACCTTAAATAAATGAATAATAATCAAATATAAAAAAAAATGAATGAAAAAAGAAAAGAAGCTACAAGAATCCAGTTCACTTTTTTCATAGAAAATGGAGATAAATAACGTGAGAGAGAGAGAGAGAAATGAAATATAATCAATTAAAAAAAAAATTATGTCCATGAAAGGTTAAACGAAAGAAATATTGGAAAAAAAAATGGTATTTTTTTCCGTGAGAGCCTCCCAAGATCTTGTAATTAATGAGAGATAAATTTTAAAATTTTATATGAGTACTTCTACTTTGAAGTTAGTACTCAAAAGACTTAAAATTTGAATATCCCAAAATTTATAGAGACTTCTAAAAAGTTTTAATTAAATACACCGTAATTTTTAGAGACTCTTTAAAAGTCTATAAAAGTATCAATTGAATACACCATCACTTTCAAAGAATCTCAAAAAGTCTCAATTGAATACCCTAAACTTTTTAAATCCCAAAAAGTCATTAAAATTCTCGATTGAATACTCTCCCCCTTAGATTCAAAAGTTCACTAGCATCAAACTTCAACCTTAAAACGGTGTACATAACATTTTCGAATGCCAAAAATGACAATTCATTTCAAGGAAACAACTGCAGAGGGGATCAGAGGACATTAAGCGTTCTGAAGCCCCTCCCTCAAATGATGGTTTCAGTTCTAGGTACATATTTGCAGTCTACGGTTCTATTAAGGAAGAAAAAAGGCCAAGACCACTAACTTCTCAGCACAATTTATCAGTCATCTTACAGCAATCTCATACTGATGCCACTGCCCAAGAATGCATTAGTAACGAACTACTGATTAGTCTCAGAAGCATGGGCATTCATATTAGAAACATCAGTGCCTCCACTTGTTGGTACAGGGGCATTCCCTTGATACAATTGTGGTGTAAACATTGGTGGGGCACCACCAGAAGTAGGCGTTCCTGCACTTCCAGGAACCGTTGGAGGAGGAGGAGCACTTGCAGGCATTTGGAGACCATTTGGTTGTCCAGGCAATAGAGCACCAGGTGGAGGTGCCATCTGGGGCATCGGAGGACCCACATAACCTGGCAACATAAAAGGACGGTAGATATGAAGTTCTGTAGAAGCAGAATAGCATTCAGATAGACCAGACTAAGAGCATGTTTGGCACATGGTGGTGCCCTGGACTGCCAAGGTCATGTGAATTCAAACAAAAGTGAAAAAGAAAATTTGAAAAGCTTAAAAGTTAACTTAACCATTCAGATAGACCAGACTAAGAGCATTTTGGCACGTGGTGGTGCCCTGGACTGGCCAGGTCATGTGAATTCAAACAAAAGTGAAAAAGAAAATTTGAAAACCTTAAAAGTTAACTTATAAGTAAATAAGTAACTTTTAAAATAAATAACCATTTTATAGGTCTTGAAAATAAGTTACTTAGCCCCAGTTTGACAAAATTCATAATATGGTCAAATTTCATTTTCAACCACATGCCAATGGACCCACTATTACTATACACTTATCCACCACACAATTCTATGTATTTATAACTTAAATTGTCTATAAATTCTTCCCAAATGGAGGCTTATATTGACAGTTAGGTAACATTACCTTTTTCTTACTCAAAGAAAAAGTTAACGTTTTCAAAACATGTTTGGAAATGCATTGTACTTAAATTCATCTCTTACTTCTTTTTAAGCTTAGCCAAACATGCTCTAAAGAATATCTATTAGCTAATGATATCCATACAAAAATTCCTAGGATTATAAGTCCCAGATCATTCAGTGTTTTGCTATCTTAAATCGTAAGACACATAGATAACCTAGAAGACTAGAACTCGTGTTATTCCTGGGACATTTGGCTGGATCCAATATGAGCTGGGCAACAGCAAACAAGGAAGTAAAATTTAAGGGAAAAGACTGGCATCACATCAAAACGTTTCACATACCTGGAGCTCCAGGCGTGGGCCTTGGCAAAACTGGAGGCCTAAATCCTGGAAATTGTGCACCTGGAATCGGCATGGGAGTAGGTAGAATCGGTAGACCAGGTCTCAGCTGAGGGTATGGAGCAGGAGGCCTAAATGCCCCAAGATGTTCTTTGACTTTTTGATCAATCAAACTTTGGTTCAATTGTGCCTCATATTGCTGATAGTAAGTTCTCACATTTGCCTGCTCAGTTAGCAGATAAATGTATAAAATGACATTTATGTAACCCTTCAAGCGTGAAATAATACAAAGTTGCAGGCAGGTGGAATTGAGAAAATACCTTATGTTTGTATCCAGCATTATGTTGTTTCCTAACAGAAGGCTGTAATTACACCCAAAAAAATAAGCAATATCTAAGTGAAGACTCTACTAAATTAAATATCAAATAAATGCTAGAAGTGTGAGGAATGATCCAGATAGTTCTTCAAAAACCAAATTTACTAAAAAGGCTAAATAACCATGAGGAGAAAGAAAAGGGATATAAAGTTAAGCCCCCTATTTTTTTATGCTTGCAAAACCAATTCATAAGAAATAATAACAGAAAATGAACAGAGAACAATTTTTCACACGACAACAATGGTAATAAATTTACACAATATTGGAGCAATAGCATCAGTGTCTCGTTTCTTTTTCCATGGATAGATTATGAATATCAGGAACTCATTAAGAAGAAACTATTCAAACGAACAACTGAAAGGGAAAATAAAAAATTTTTACAGAAGAAGGGTGATGACTTACGGAATCATGTGTCAAGTAGGTGTCGCAATAATCACAGTAATACCTGAAGACATAAACAAATAAATAAAAAATTGAAATAAAATGAACACTATATTCAGGTTTATTAGAGAGAGAGAGAGAGAGACCTAGGCATCGTCTGATATGAAGAACTTCGTTAACAACCTGAGGAAGATCAAAACCAAAACAAAAAAATCATAGACCAGAAGGAAGAACAAAACCCTAGATCGCATGAAGCATAACAACAATTTCCTACATTCAGAAAATCACACATTCATATTTACTGCATAACTCAACTAGTTTTCTAATTGAGATTTTGAGACCCAAGTCGAATTTAGAAGTTGTGCCCTTAAGTAGTTGTCTTTTATACAGCCAATCCCTGAAAAATCAAGCTCAAACAAATAAAGGGATACTTTTTTGTCTTTCTATTTTTTTGTTTGACCTACTCAACTAACACAAATCTTCGTCAAATATTATGATAATCACCTTGTCTGCAAACATGATGTATTCATTTATTCAAACCAAACCACATATCAACAGAAATAAGCAAGAATGAACCACTTCCAACTGAATGCAACAGATTTCACCACAGCAGCATAGATGCTCAGAAAGTGAGAGTACAAATCTTCCCACGAGAATAGAATTCCATCAGAAACAAAATTTATCAACAAAAAGTAGCTTCTAGTAACTTTTAAGAACAACCAAGCATAAATTCATATAAATGATTAAACCTAATCAAACAGAAATACAACAAAAATTAGCAACACAGGCCATTTGATGTGATGCAGCCCAAACAAAGTAATACAACAAAGATTGATAAAAAATAAAAATAAAAAGGAAAAAGAAGCAAAAATCCGAAGATATTCTTCTATCCAAAACTAAAGATATTTTGCCAAAGGTAAGCACGGAATTCCAACAGCACAGCCAAGAATTAGCGACAAAAACAATAATGATTCAGCCAAATTCAATACTATTACTCATCTTGGTACATTAATTCATCCATACCCATTGAACATAGTCTATTCAAAGCTAACCCAATGTATAGTTCTATTTAGATCAATGATAATTAGAAACAAACACAAGTATTGCAATAAGCATATCCCAAACAAAGATAAAGAACATAACAAGTACTATTAAAGATATCAAACCAAACAAAAATTACAAAAATGGCCTACTTCTACCCTTGGACGAAATCAAGGAAGTTTCGGTATGCAAAAAGACATACTCAAATTGTTGGGCGTAACCATAAAAACTACACTATGCTAATACTTATATTGCTTACCCGAATTATTGCAGTCGGTTGACGAGATTGGATTAGGGAAGAAGTTGGGACGAATATCGATTTGCGATGAGATACTGAGATTGCTGGGAACTGAGGAGACGTCGGCAATTTCAGAATTTGGGAGAATACGATTTGGGCTTGGGCTGGATGTTACTAAATGGGCCAATGTTCTAAATCAAAATAATAATATCAAATTTTGGACCCGTGTGAAAAATTACCTAGAAATCTACATTTAAAGAAGAGGAAATTACACAATAGCAGGGGTTTAAACATCACAATTCAAAAATCATGGTTGAAGCTTCATTATACAAATTCAGGTATTGATTTAATAATTTAAATATTAATTTCACCCAATTCAATTTCCAATCCCTAATATTTTTCCTCATATTTCTCTCTCTACCATCTTCTCTATCTCTCCTTATTCTCTCACTTTTTTCATCACAAAACACGGCGACGACAGTAGGGTTCATAACGGCGACGACGCATTGAGTCAACCTTAAGTCCTTACAGGCGACGATTATGTTTTTTTTTTTCTCTCTCTACTCCTCTGAAGCAACCTCACTCAATGGCTCTGTAACACCTCTCTTCGATCTCCAATCAGGTTTTTCGATCTCATCGTTGGTAGATTTAGATCTCACTCACTCACTCCGACGACTACTTATTTTTGTTTGTGGAATGGTTTTTGTTTGTGGCAGTAGTGGCATAAGGATGGATTCGACTATCGTGTTGGGGGTTGTTGGATAGGCAGTGGTTTTGGTGGTGGTGTGTGGATTGTTGGTCATGATTAGTAGTCGCAGATGGTGTGATTATGCAGGTGGGGGCAAGGTGGTGATCTTGCGAGCAGTTTTGGTTGCAGATGGTGTGGTTAGGCAACAAGTCATTAAAAAAAATTTCATTTTGTGTTTTGCGATGATGGTGCCCCTGACGATGGCTGTGTGTGGTGGTGGTGTTGTTGGCGATGGTTGTTGGTAGTGGCAATTTGGGTGGAAATGGTGGTGAGATTGTGCTTTGGGTGTTATTATTGTGTTTGGTGGTGGAGGTTGGGTGGTTTCCGGTGGCGGTGGAGGTGGCTGGAGAGCTGGTAGAGTTGACCAAATCTGGTAGTGACGATTTTGTTGGTGGTGATGTCATGGTGGTTTAGTCGAGGTGGTGGGGGCGATAGCGATAGTGATAGGGTGAGGGTGATGGTGACGGAGGAGGTGGTGGTGGTATGTGATCCACCGTTTGACCTGTGACCAATGTGACCTTAAAATTTGATAATTGTGGCTAACAAATTCGAAAATATGTGACAAATATATAATCTATGACCTATAATTTTTCATCTGCGATCAATGATGAGAACTGTGACATATAAAAATTTTGATTTGCGACCTCAAAATAATCTTTGACCAACAAAACTTTTTGATTTGTGACCAGGAAAAAATCTGTGGCCACGAAAATATTTGTAACCAATTAATTTGATGATATGTGATCAGTAAATAAATATGTGACTTATAATTGGAGATATGTGACCATTAATTGTGTAATTGTTACTTTTATTATATTTAATTATTAAATATTTATATATATATATATATATATATATATATAGTGGAATTGACACCTGAATTTTGAAATAATTTAACAAGTTGGTTAGTTTTGAATGTGATTCTTATATGTAAAAGTTATGTATTATTCTCTTATGTGCCTGAGGTGGCCGCTCACCACGAGGTCGGGCTTGGCCGACGTTAACTACATCCCCATTGGCAACATATGACAAATCCAAGTCGATATGTCTATCAGGATATAATGGTGAATCCAATAACAAGTCGGGTACCAAACTTCTATTTTTGTGGACTAAACCTTTTATAAACACTAGAATTCGGACAATAGAAACATATTATGAATCCTGAGGACACACACACACAAGTTCATGATTTGCACCCCTACATGCATGTGCAAGAGAAAGTATCTATCTTACAAATTATTACGCTCTCATAAAATGTGGCCATATACAAATTAGTCATTTTCTTATCATTTTTTCCATGAGTGACGAATTACAATTGCTTTCCCTCCAACACTTAAATCACCTCCAACGAGTACATTTTAAATTTTAATTTCCCATTTACTCGAACATCGTATTGGACAAGTAAATATACGATTTCGATGCTTCTACAAAGGAGAATGTGAATCTACGTCGATCTTTCAAAAAGAATAATCGACCTCAATCAAAATTATGCCAAAATAACTCTAGTCTCCAACATTTTCTTCCCTCTATACGTGGTGTCTCACACTTAATTGTATGAAAGCTCTTGATTTTCTTGGCATTATGTAATATAACTCATCTTGGTATATACATGCAAGTTTATACGAAAGCCTTTTTACCATAATGTGGAAATTTAGAAGTCAATCCTCGTTCCAAACATGATGTGAATACCAACGAGAATTGAATAAATAAAACGATGAAATGATCTCACCTACATTTTTGAAGTTCTGAATCCCTAATTTTGATTAGTCTCTGTGTAGATAATACAAGTGTCAAGTTCTCTCATTTGTCAATTTTGTCAACCATTTCTAAAAATTTGAACCCCAACCTTAATGGTCCTCCACCGTCCTGTTCCTGGAGTAGCGTGAGAGAGGTTAATCGCGGATATGTCCCAACAGGCCAAGAAATAAGAGCTGTCTGTACACTGATATCCACAAAGAGTTCCAATCCATGTTTGAAGAATTGAACTATAGTTCGCATATTGTGAAGCTCGAGTACCACGATCACAGCTGCCTTTGACATGGTTAAAACCCGACTTGTGTTGCAGTGAGCCATAAAAAGGGACTCCACTGTGCATCATTGAGTACCTTGTTCTTTTAGTAATCCATTTGTATATGATTCCAGGTTCTACTAGTAGAAGGTCATCAGGGTCTCTACAAAGGTCGAGTTCTACATGTACCCTAAGCATGTGGTTGGGACTTGGGAGGTTGGGTATGACAGTACTTTACAATCCCATCTAGTACCGCATTTCGAGTACGCACCTAATCGTTTTGTATTATTTTGAAGACTACCTACCTTCTCTCCTCGCCCAAGATGCTTGCTTAAGCCACCTAGTGGTTGTCAAAGTAGTAATGAACAAGCTATAATGTTACCTTGAGTTATATTTGATGTTATCTTGCATTAATTAATCAGTTATCTATCTGACGTTGAAAAA
The DNA here is from genome assembly GCF_002742605.1 of Olea europaea var. sylvestris. Classification (NCBI taxonomy): domain Eukaryota; kingdom Viridiplantae; phylum Streptophyta; class Magnoliopsida; order Lamiales; family Oleaceae; genus Olea; species Olea europaea. Next base: position 19,229,496 of record NC_036252.1, on the reverse strand, counting down.
ATTTGTTAGAGGCTTTGCAATTTTCGCAAGATTGCCTCGACAAACTACAATTACCTACATAATATTGAACCTAGGTCCACGGCTACAAGTGATCCAACTCGACCTCTAATTTTCTTTTATAAATCAAAAATGAAAAGATAGGATCCAAAATATTGGATTTGAGAATTTGCGATCGAACTAGTAAGTTTACATAAAAAAAAAATAATCTATAAGTATTAATGTTCATCTTATTTATGCACAAACTCAAATCCTGAGATTCACCACAAATTTATTCACCAAAAAATTGATATGTAATGCTTTTAGTATTTAACATAAAATAAACACTTATGCTCATAAAATCGTTTCTCTACTTTTAAAATATTTAATTTTTTATTTATAAGTAAAAATAAATTATCAAAGTAGACTGCTCCCAAGGTCGTCCAAAGGACCCAAAGGGTAGTGAAAGTCTTCGAAAAATACTACATTTGGGTCAAGTCTGAGGGACAAAGTGCCACATACCTCCATGCAGTCTAATTCAATTACACGTTTTAATAGTTTTGTGACTTTTGTCAAAACTATTGCTACAATATTTAATCTTTACGCCAAATTATAATAACAAAATCGATATTCAGTTCAAAAATAGATATAATTACATCTAAAAATCGAAAATTAGAACCCCAAGTAATTCAAGAACCAGCCTTTCACCCCAAAGTTGGTTGATTTATGTTAGAATTATATTTATATTTTATTATCGATTTGATCGTTTATCATTTTTAGATCAATGTTCAAACTAATTTTTACAATATTGTTTAAGATAAATACACTATATAACATTGGAATATATAATCATACCAATATTGACAATCAATTTCCAAACAAAAACTTTATAATTTTGTTGTCTAGATCTTAATGGCTACTTATGCCCATTTGTACAACTTGATGCTGGATATTGATGAAATATTGACTTGTAATTCATTAATTGTGTACAACAAATATGTAACAAAGCACAATTATTAGTGATATTTTAATAAAGTCAAATCTTATTAGGTAGTCTGTCATTCCACTGAACTATTGGGTCTTGAGTCCAACAACCCTTAATCTTGCATTGAAATTTGCACAAAACACCAAACCCTGTTTGGCTTAGCTTTTCAAGAATAGATTTTGTTAAAATTGAATTTTTTTCTATAGAATATGTGCTTAAAATGAAAAGAGAAGTTATAAAGATAAGTGCAAAATTATTTTATTGATAGAATGGGTGAATCTAAATGAAATTGAGGAAAAAAAATTAAAAAAGTGTTTTTTTCGGGATGCTTTATTTCTTTCTAGTTATTAAAATGCTTCGAAAATTGGATGATGATCATTATTTGACACAAATCAAATGTAATACGAAATTTCATATATGCAAGTACAATAACTTCAATGTAACTCATAAAATAGTGTCCCAAGGATTTTATCTCTCTTTTACCTTTTTGTAGAATTTTATTATGAAACATGCTATGGGTACATCAATTTTCATAGCATGGTCTACAACACACACACATGTAATTGGTGGGGTCCATAATTAAAATAATCGTAAATCTCACCTTTGCGAGGAGACTGTGAAAAAAACTGTAAAAGAAATGTTGTACAATCAACTTTTTCCTTTTATTATTTGATATATAAAAACAACTTTTATCGAACGGTCGTCTCATGTTTAAACATGATATATCACATCGTGCTGACTTGTTATCAGTCAACTTTCTAAAGTCGCATAATAGATAAAAAAAAAATTGTATTTTTATTTATTTATTTATTTTTGCTTGAACATAATAATTTATTCGTGATTCTAGAAACTCTAAAAAATTTCTGTTACTTTCAACACCAAGTCAAGTAGAGAATTGGTCATTATAGTCGTCTATAACAAATTCCAGTTAAAATCTATGGTCTTACCATTTTTTGTTTAACAAAGCAATCTTTCTTAAACACTAAACAATATTTTGCAATTCTTTTCTGCTTTATCCTTTTGGATATATATTAAAAATTAATATAAGAGTATGTTTGATTGACTTTATTTTCAATGAAAAATATCAATTTTCTATCTAAATTTCTATTTTTGGAATATTTGATTGACAATTTTTTCATATAAAATATTTTCTAACTTTTGATCACGTGGCCACATTTTTCTCAAAAACAAGATTATATTTTCTTCAGGGAGGTGTGAATTTTATTTTCAGGTAATTCATTCTCTCTCCCTCTCTCATCTATCTCGTCTACCCATTAATAAAAAATAGACGAATATAATATTTTTTGGTTGAAAACTATATCAATCAAATACATTTAATTAATAATATTTATACAAATAAGTTCTAAACAATTGGATTACCTAAAATTTATTTTCTTTCCATGCACATTTCATGCTCGTAATTAAACGCATCCTAAGATAATTACTGTAAACTCTTAGATAAACTATCTTTTAACTATCATTTCTCTACAAACTCAAAATTAAGTTTACTGATTTAGTGTAATTAGTATTTTTGTCAAGGTGTTCTTGGATCAATAATGTAATTTGCAACAATTCTTTGACTTAAGACTTTCTAAATTCCCAACTATGCACAAGTCTTATAACGGATTATAAATAACATGGATTTAAACTTAGTGCTCGTCTAATATGAAATTAAACGTGCTCTTTATTTAAAAACATAGAAAATGAATAATAAAATACACATGGAAAAAAAAAATTCTCGTTGGTTTTTCTGGACAGATGTGTCCTAAATCCTAAGTGAATGATTATCTGGCAGGTACGAGGTGATTAGTTCCAATATTTTCCTAGAAAAATAGGGGTTTTGGTGGAATTTTTACTCTGTGCTGACCTTCTAGAAGAAGGCATATCTGTCTAAATCTGTCTAATGCTTTTTAATACCACGCCACGCCACCCCCAAAAATGCAAAGAATGTGTATATAGTAGGCCCCTAAAGATTGCCAAAACCAAACAGTTAACGCAATAAAGAAAATGAAGTGTCAAACAAGACAGCCCACTTCATCTTTTCGTGTAAATTCTCAGAGGAAAAAGAAATGTATATAAAGTGTATCTATACGTTCATTTTTGTTGATTTTCTTTGTGAGTTTTTAGGGTTCTTCTGATAATAATATGGATAAGAGGGCAGTCCTTGATGTGTCTTGTTTGATGCTTTTTGAGGCCAGTGGTGATTCTGAGATTGACGGTGTTGATGATGCGACTGTGGGCTCATTCGAGGAGGACGAGGATGATGCAGAATCATGCAGTTATGAATCATCTGATTGGAAATGCATTAAGAAGATTGAAAATGACTCCGATCAAAGGGTGGATATTTTTTGCTTGAAAGATGATGAAGAGGTTGAAAATGATGGCAACCATGGGGAAGTGGAGGATGTGGTAGAGCAATATTATTGTGGTAATTATAAGGCGGCGGAGGTGGTGGTGCCTCCTCCGCGGCCGCCTAATGCATCCGAAGAATCTGAGGTGGCCGAGAAATTCAAGAAACCTAAGGTTTGCGATGATCCAGATACGAAGATGATGAATCAGAGGGACAAAGATAGGCTCTTCTGGGAAGCTTGCTTGGCATCTTGACTTTTTTGAAATAAATTTCTTGGATTTATATTTATTTTTTTCCCCTTTTATTTGTTTGGGAGATTAAAAAATTGTTAATCACCAATTCCTTCTTGTTTTTCTTATTTTTTGTTCTAATTTTCTAGCTGCAACATAAGAAACTTAAAATTGTACAGAGTAATGTTATGATTTTACTCTCCAAACAAAAAGAAAAAGAAAAAGGTGATTCACGTTAAGGTACTTTAGTATAAGTCAATATCTATAATCTATTAAAGTATCATATCAATGGAAAATCACTTTTTGACGATTTTAACCTCTTACAATTTAATTATTTCAATAATACATTGCTTTTCGTTTTTTGATATGTAATAAATATTACATAATTATTGTTGTTTATGAAATTTGTGTTTTTAATTCTCAATTAATTAATATTCACATTAATCTAGATTCAATGAATTTTCACTTGATGAATCTTGAATTATATGAATTTAGAATTATTATAGATGAATTTATTCATATTCATATATCTACAAATTTTAATGGGTGTTTAAATTTATTTATTAACAATTTATTTTATAGTATTTTTTCATTACAAAAAATTTGAACGTAGAAATTGAGTTTTAAGAGTATAATTTGAGTACAATTTTTTCTCTTAAATTTCTATACTAAATTTTATTTTTTTTAATTCGTCCGAGACTTATCAAATCTTCTAACAAACTGGTACCAAATATTATTTTTACATCACTTATAAAGTATTTTAAAATAACTTACTATATACTTTCAACTTTGACTAGTCTTTATAAGCGTCAGGACAGGTTCTTATAAATCATTTCGATCTAACTTATATTATTATTTTTATTTGAAAACCTAATGGTTATTATTCTTTATCAGCACAACTAAGACTTTATTCTCCAAGCGAATATTTCATCTCTAGACAAAGAATTGATTACAAAATCTATATTGAAAGTGAGTTAACAACTACGCATGCATGATACCTTGTATTGCATTGTCCGCAAGCCTTTGCAATGTTATACGCTATCATTAGCTCAACCAACGTCTACAATAATAGTTTTCATAAAGTGTCAAAAATTACATGATATTGGTACGTTAACCTATGGAATTACCTCTGGGGCGGACGCAGATATTTTACATTAAGGGGGTCACAATCAAAATATTTTACATTAGAGGGGTCACAATCAAACTATTAAAAAAAGTGACGAATATTTTTTTTTCCTTTATATGAGTTATAAACTGTTATACTACTTTCAATCTTAATTATTTTTGCATCTAAATTTATATATATATATATATAAGAAATCAATCATTTTTAGGATTTTTTTTATTACTGTTACTTTTTCCTCTCAATCAATTAATTTTTTTAAAATAATCTAATAAATTTCCTAATAAAAATTTTGATGTCATTTGAAAAAAAAAAATTTAATTAATCGAGATGAAAATTTAACAAAATAGGAAAAAAAATCCTAAAAATGATTGAATTTTTTTATATATAATTTTTTTTCAAATATAAAAATAATCAAGATGAAGTATAACAATTTATAACCTCTATGAAGTAATAAAAATTTTATTAAGAATTTTTACGTCAAAAAAAAATAAAATTTGACGTCATACCACATAAAATTTCCTAATAAAATTATGTAAATTATATTAAGAAATTTGTCGCGCAAAATAATAAACATTAATAAAATAATTGATTTTTTTTTCAACAAAGACGAGTTATACATCTCTTTTTTAGCATACACGTTTGACGTACGTTTAACTATTTTCGATATTCATTTAGATTATTGGATATATTTATAGTATAGTTTTCGAAATGAGTTTCGAGAGGATATAGAAGATTTATGAAAACGGCTAGCGTATAATCGTTAAAGAATTTTTAAAGTTAGCTTGTTATCAAAATTCTCGAAATATTAGTTTGGAATTGCCTACTTTGACTTGTCGTAATATTTGCTACGATTGGCCATTTCGCACACTATTAATGACGTGAAATACTATACCGTGAGTACTTCAAAATGATATTAAGAATGTAATATTTTAATTTCGTTTGATATTTTATAGTGAGCCCGAAAACTAAAACCAAATTTATTTATTTATTTTTTCTTTTTATTTTTTATTTTTTGGAAAAAATTGGAGGGTCAAGTTACCCTATAAGACCCTCCTTGAGTCCGCCCATGGGTTACCTACACTTCTTAAGATGTGATGCCTCTTAGAAAAGGTAAAGATAGCTACTCTAATATTGACACCAAGAGCTACATGCTATCCCAAAGATGATAATGTAACCAGAATTTTGTATATTTTCGCATCGAATCTAGAATCTGACTTGATATCAAAGTGCATACATCCACTACACCGCCCGAAAGTTACAAGGGCTTTGCATATAACTTGTGCTTTTTACGGTGCAGATCTATATACAACTAAATGATGAGATGATCACAATCTCTTAATTAATTGAAATTTAGGGCATGTTCGGTAGTTATTATGAGAATTCATTTATTGACCGTTAGATAGAAAAGTGAGTCACATCTGTGAATGAAAGAAGTCAAAAATGACGACTGAAATAGTAAAATAATGGTCAATAATTGATTTTTTAGGATGAAAATTTGTCACCAAACAGGGGCTTAATTGATAATAGAGCAAAATCGGTTAATTAATTGAATTATTTTAAGGAGTTAAGTGATTAAGGGAGCATGAATGGTGGAATTTATTTGATGTAATAAGAAGAATGGGTTCATTAGATGATTTTTATTTCTACTTATTTACATCAGTATTTTTGTGATAAAAAATGTTGAATAGTAAATATAGTAATTTTTAAAGAAAAAGGGCTAGCTTGTGTAAATTTTAAAGCCCAAATGCTACAAATCTATATAACATCTTAACCTAACCCAATTCCCAATCACTATTGACGTACCCAACCCAAGTTGAATTGAATCATTGTTATACCAATCATAAGGAAATTAGGCCCAGTACGGCCTATGAGGAACAAAATTGAAAAATACACTTTAAACTAATTAAACAATTCAAAACATAATTTATATGTCTAAAATCTCAAGTCCCAAAACATAGAGAGAGAACTGATTGGTGTTTCTTCACTATTTCCCATTTTCATTACTGTAATAGATAGAAAAGTGCAGCACATGGATGGTGGAGCTCAACCTGACAAGCACCTTGATGTCACGGTCAGCGCCATAGTCGTATCCAAGCCAACAACCTACAGAACACAGACTGAATCGCCTCTACACCTCTACGAACTAGTGGGACTTTCTCACAAGTCTAAGGCAAGTCCAATGTCCGTCACAATCCTTGGCATCTGCATCAACCTCAGGCCGGATCGACCACGCTTCTTCTACCGACCATGAGAGAAATTTCTTGGCGGATTTACATTGCAGATGCTAGTTAAGTAACTTCTGCAGGTTCATCAAATTGTGCACCAAGTGTTCAATGTATTTATTCATCTAATTCCATATGTCAATATGGTTTGAAAGATTCTTCCAAAGTGATTTCTCAAGAATGTGTTGAATATGATATATGGCAAAAAATGAAAAAAGACGTTACTCCCTTGCTATCTCCCTAGTCTCTATTTGTTTTCTTGATTTTAGGCCAGTTTGTGCCAATTTATTGGAGATAGGGAGAGTAGGAAGACTGAAATGAGAATAAGAAATTAGTTGTTGTGTACTTTTTTATTTTGAATTTCTTTTGAGGCAAGATTCGCTCAAGGATTTATTTGAGAGTTTGGGTATTTTATTTCTTCAGCTGTTTAAGCCTTTGATGTTCAATTTGTGGCAGAAAGATCCTAAGTTGTCACTATCCATTGTGGTACTTTTGATGGCTTGAGGAGGGACCGAGAGTTAGTGGGAAGAACTTAGTAGAATTTGAAGATGGTTTCATTTTTGAATCAATTGGCCATGTTAATTCTATGTTAGGTTTGCTGGTTTTATGTGCTAGGTTAATGAATCCTTAGCTCTTTGCTGATTGATAAAGCCGTGACTTGTAATTTATCTATTTGTCAACTTTTGCAACATATATATGGAAAGAGTGGAAAAGGTTTAATTATTGATGATTTTCTCAGTGTGAAACTAGTCCACTGTACACCAATGAGTTGCAACTGCCGTAAATTTCTACAATCTTAACTAGTAAGAGAAATTTGTAGCAGTTCACCCTTTATTGAAGTGTATTTATTATATATTACTTCATTCTGGTGTCAAGAGAAATTTTCCTCCTCGATAAACAGTATTTATGTTTGTAATGATTGTGTTTGCATTGAATCAATTTTATGCAAGTAGTTGTTGTACATTTTCAGTTGTAGTTTGAATTGAATTTGCATAAAATGATATATTTTAAGGTTTTAATCGATGTTTTGTCACTTTTTTAAGTTTTGTCACTTTCTTGACTGTTTGTCACTTTTTTCTAATCTGTGTAGCTTTTTTTAATTTGTATCATTTTTTTTTAAATTTGTCACTTTTTTAAATTTTCATCACTTTTTTAAATTTTTGTCGCTTTTTTTAGTATTTTTAACTTTTTAAACTTTTTGTTACTTTTTTTTTTTAGTTTTGTCACTTTTTTATCAATCTCGTTCTTGAAATTTCTATAACTTTTTTAGTGACAAACATCACTTTTTAATAAAAGTGCCATTTTAAGTCATTCTCTAATAAAAATGTGACAATGAACTTTCAAAAGTAACATTGTAACTTTTTTTGAGTTTACGTCACCTTTTAATTTTTTGTCATTTATTTAATAAGATAAAAAGTGACCTGATATGTTATATTTTCCTAACATAATCAGCATCTAGATTGTCCTGTAGATGTTGGTTATGTTAAGAACCGCTACTACGCTCATGTGAATTGTCCTGGATATGCTGATTTTGTTAAGAATATGATTACTAGTGTTGTACAAATGGATGGTGCTAGTTTTGTTTGTCATTTTTTTGAGTTTGTCACTTTTTTGAATTTTGTTATTTTTTAAGTGTTTGTCTCTTTTTTTTTGAGTTTAAATTAAAAAAAAAAAAGTCAAAAAAGTGACAATGCTTATTAAAAAAAAAAGAGACATTGTGTCACTTTTTTCATTTTACACAATATTTTTTACTTCCAAAAAATTTTTCATATGATTTTTCAAAGCACATCTAATTTTAAGGACATTTTTGTAAGTTGCCCTATGAATCATCCCCAAAGTCTCCTGCCAGCTGCCTCGAAGACTAAATCAAGTAACAATTGTGGTAATTAATTCTTTTTTCATGATATAATCTTTATAACCAACGTATATGTTAGGAGATTTGGGGTTTTTTTTTTTTTATTTAGTTTATATTTTTTGAGGCAGTGATGGAGCCCAGTAGATTCTAGTGCATAAGTTTGGGCCCAATCCAATCCAATCCAATTTATTCATTAATTTTTATTTTTTTAAAAAAATTCATAATTAAGAGGTTAAGTATCATTCATTTCAAAATTAATAACAAAAGTTTCAACTTTCAAAAATCATATATTTATTAAAATTTATTTATGATTTAATTAATTAATTATATTAATGCCATAGATCTATTTCATTTGATCACAAATTAACGACTTAATTAGTCACATATTATTTTTCTTTCACAAATCAAAATTTTTATATATCACAAATTATTTTACGATCACAATTTAAAAAATTTATAGGTCACAATTTGTTCATATATCACAAATCAAAAATTTATAAGTTACAATTTATCGGTCACAAATCACAAATACTATAAGTCACAACTTATTATGCAGTCACAAATTATCAAATTATCGATCACAAATTAACAATTTTTTAGATCATACACTATTTCTTGGTCACAATTTATCTTTTTCACTGGTCACATATTGTTTATTGGTCAAAGATTAACCAATTTAATGATCACAGTCAACCAAATAAATTGTCATGTGACCACCTTCTTGTTACTGCCTCCAACAGCAGCACAACCACTGTCATTGCCAGAACCAACATCGTCACCATCGACAGCAACACACACCACCATTACCACACTGCACAAAATACCACCACACACTACAGCAACGCAACACCACCACCGTCTTCGCCAGATCTACCGCCACCACCTCCGACAGCAATACCACCGCAATAACCACCATCACCAGATAGCACAAAATCACTACCACACACCACAACAACGCAATACAACCTCAAAACACCAACAACACCATCACAAGCCCACCTAAGAAACTACTATTGCAAAAGTCACCACTAATCACCAGAAACTATCGTAAAACATTAGAAAATCGCCAGTGATTTGCCATTGCAATATCCACCATCACCGCAAATGCCACCACCATCAACATCACGGCCAGCAGCACTACCTCATGTAACAAAAATCACAATCACCATCTCAATCACCACATCCACCAAAAAGATCCCCAAATCCGATGCGGTCGTCGCACCACTTTATCACTACCATCGCCTTATGAACAATAACCACCACGACCTTCTCAATCAACAGTGGACAACAGTCCAATGGTGACATCACTGCATGCTTTCAGTACCTTTGTGTGCAAGTGGCAGTGGGCCTCGATGCACTCAGTGATGCTCGCAACGATGCTACTACAAAAGAGGGTCTGTGTCGGCCATATTGTGTAGAGAGAGAGGAAAAAAGAGGGATGATGGAAAGAGGATGTAGGGAAATTAATTAGGGTTTGTGTTTAAGTAGCAGTTCTCGTCTGCAACGACGACGGTAGCAACGGGTACTTGTGGTGTGTTGTCGGTCGGACTAGCTCTTTCACTGTCAGTCATCGGAGTTTAAATGTGTTATCAACATTAAAGAGATAGAAAGGAAGAGAGAGAAGGGAAAGATGTAGAGAGAGGAGGGAAATGAAAATAATTAGGGTTGGATGAAATTTGTTTTATAATATTTAATATTTAAATAATGAAATATCTGATTTTTGAATAATGAAACATCTAATCTGATTTTAGAATACTAATTTTTAAAAGTATGGTGAGGCGTAATTTCCATTTTTTCCTAATATTGGGCTTTCCAATTGATTCAGTCGAAGGAACAATTTGGAAATCTAAGATAAATTTTAAACCTACATTCAATCATTGGTAGACCTAACCCCATTATAAAATGGCATTGCCTAATTTTAAATGAAAAGATGAAAATATAATAACGTAAAAATACCAAAACATTAAGTTGCCCATAGTTCCATTTGAAGAGGAGAGAGAGAATAAGAAAAAAGAGAAGGCTGAGATCCAGACTACCGCTTACAGACGAAATGAATAGCTTACTGTATTTATTTGAAATCTTAATAGTTCATTGTTCTGCAAAATATGAATGTAGAGATTTGATTTTTAACATGAGATATTGTGTTTAATACAAGTATTAAGGTTTATTTATAGTTGAAACGAAAGAAAAGTCAAATTTGGCAATTTTTGTGTGATTTTGTGGCGGATCTAGTTAGAAATGACAATTCAAGCAAATTCGTTGATTTTCAGATGAACATATTAGAACTTTCGAGCCGACCTCGTCCAAACTTCCAAATTCAGACGGCCTGAATAACATGCCATCCGTTACTTTAGGGCTAGCCCAACAACTTGGACAATTCGGTTTATTATTATTTTTTTCGTTTTTAATTTTTCCATTTCTTTTTTCCTTTTTGTTTTATTTTTTTATTTCCTCTTTTTTCGATTTTAAATCTTATATATTTTTTTCAATTTCTTTTTTATTTTTTCCTTAATTTAATTTCTTTTCCATCGATTATTTTTCATTTTCATTTTCTCTTTTTATTTTCAATTTCTTTTTTTTTCCTTAATTTAATATTTTTTTATTTAATTTTTTGCTTTTCCTTTCAATTTCTTTTTTCCTTTTCCTTTTCCTTTTCCTTTTAGTTTTTTAATTTTCTTTTAGTTTTTCCATTTCAAATCTTATAATTTTTTTTAATTTCTTTTTTCTTTTTTCTTGATTTAATGTATTTTCCATCAATTGTTTTTCTTTTTCATTTTTTCCTCTTTTTTTTTTTTCTCAATTTCGATTTTCCTTTTTTTTTAAGTTTTAAATCTTTTAAAATTTATTTATTATTTTTTCCTTAATATAATTTCCTTTTTTTAATCAATTTTTTGGAAATTATTAATCTTTTCTTGTTTTCTTTTTTTTTCCTTTTTAATTTATTTTTTCGATTTAAATTTTTGTATGCTATTTTTTATTTCTCTTTCATTTAAATTATTTAATTCCTTTTATTTTGTATTTCTCTTTGATTTATTTTTATTTTTATTATTTACTTTAAATTATTTTGTTATTTTACTTTACTTTAATTTTTTTTTCTATTTCAATTTACCTTTTACCTTGATTTCATTTTTGTTTTTCCTTTTAATGTGTAAGGAAATGAATTTATTTCTTGCATACAGTAGAATATCATCTGGTTGGTTAAATTTTAAAATATTAGATTTTATTCCATAATATCTTGTACATGGCTTTAACGTTTATTATTTTTGCAAGATGTAGTACCATCTCGACACCAATAAGAGAGATCATCTAGGGAAGTTACGTCGTATTATAACTTTTCTAACTATGCAACAACTTTAGAGGGGTTCGATGAGGAGCATATAACCATACTACGTCGATCATTCCTATGGTCCAATTCATTGAAGAACATGTAGTTTTCTAGTCATATCATTGATTCAATGTTACTTCAACTGCTTTAGCCAGTCGATAGCAATGAGCTACATTTTGTTCTAAGGGACGGGAACATGTCAATTTTCATTCCCATCGAACAATTTCATTATTTTAATTCATTAAAGTAGCAAATCGAGAGATATGCTGATGTCATATCTGCATTACGAATCAAAACATTGGAAAAATTAGATTAACAATAAGGAATTAATCAAAAAAAGGCATGGCCATCCATTAACAAAGAGCCCGACGGCTCTATAGCCATCAAGATTATTTTCTCCCATTTTGCTGTCAAAATAAAATTTAACGATTAAAACTATATTAATTCAGAAACGAAATTAAATGTACATAAATATACTTATCGATTCGAAATGTTGGATATAAACAAAAATATTTTGTTGAACGTTTGATAAATTTATGAAGTTTTAAGTAGATGAAAAATGGAAGAATCGCTTTCTGTGTTGAAGAAAACAAATGAAAAAAGGGACTTGATTTTGAAATTTTCAATTGGAAGTGTTTGTTTTTGTAGTTTAATAACCTTATTAAGGATATTTTTGTCTTTTGCGATTGAAAAGACCATTGTGGTGAATAAAGAGTAAGTTAAACTTATATGATGAATGACAAATTTGACCTGGCCAATGTAAAAACTGTCACCCACTTCAATGTTTTGTCTCCACACAAACTAAACAATTTTTTTCCATTTAAGTGATGAATGAGCAACACGATGCATAACTTGTGATCATTGAGATACATTTGTGAGTTCGATTATGAAGTAGTAACACTTAACAAAGTTCAATAACCATTGAAATATATTTTTTTAATTCAATTATTAAGTAGTAACACATGTCAAAATTTAATAACTATTCATGTAATTAACCCGATTCTTCAAACCACCATCTCTCGGACTCGCACTTGAACATGTTATTTTGATTACTACAGCCTATTCTCCGTCTGTCGTCGCCTTATAGCCTACTCTCCTTCGCATCTCGAGCCAAGACGCCACCGTCTAAAGTCCTTACTATTTCTTTGTCCATGTGGCGATCTGTTGTCCCAATCTGCAAAAGATAACATCCTAATCCCTAAACTTTTAATTCTTTAAATCTTCAGAAAAAAATTATGTACAGTTGATGATATTCCATTTTGCTTATCTAATTGTTTGACATAATATGGCTTCCAACTTCTGACTTATTGAAATATTTGTTTAAATTTGAAAATTGAAATTGACGTTTACTCTTTGAAATTGAGTTACTGTAAATTATGTTTATGCAATTTGTTTCATGATTGAGTTGCTAAGAATTATTAATTTATTTAATAGTGCACCGTCTTCGACTTAAATTTGGATATGCATGTCTTTTCGAGGTTTTAAGTGTGATTAGGGCTGAAAAGTTGAGTCAAGAAGCTTGGTACATCTGTTTATCCATGCTTGGGGCCATGATCCAATTGTTTAGCGTAATTTGTTTTTCAATATTGCAGCCAGTTAAATTTTTTGTCGAAAAATTTAAGTGGAAATTAAGTTGCAGTCTATTTTTCAAGATTACAATGTTAAAATCGGGTGTAAGATTTAAATAATCATAAATGACGTGTTAATTATATATTTTAATATTGATAAAAATAAATCAACCTCATCTCATACCCAATCACAATTTCAAAACTTAAATCTCTCTCTTCTTCCTTATCGTCTTCTCCCTTTCGACGATGTAGCTCCGATATGAAGTCTTGACGCTTTGCTGCAACTCAAGACACCCGCTAACTACAAGACACCACAGAGGCGACCATTATGATGTCATGAAGCGACGCTCACTTTGAGCAATGTCATCGCTCAGGGGTATTGTCATTGCACTGAGGTGATAATGCCAATGCAACAAATTTAGTCCTAATGAAAGTGGTCATAGAAGGACCTGTTAGGCAATTTTGTTGTCAAACGACCTCCCCGGGCGATGATATAACCTCGGTTGTTTATTATCAATCGGCATCGGCCTAATGATTGATTAGTACATCGACACAATTATCGAGACAACACAATTCACTTTGTTATGGACCGTTCGAAGCAACCTACTTTATAGTGTTGCTCACGGTTCTCGCACCATTCCTTGGAAGGCTATATTATTATTGTTGAAGCCCACTTATTTGAGTCGAGCCTTGTTTGTTGGTCCACCACTTAACCCTAATTGTAACTTACCTATTTTGGACACTATACTTGGCATATAATCCCTTCCCTTTCTCGGCCTCCATTAGAGTGAAATTTTCCCCTCTTTGTGAGTCTCTCTCTCTCGGCCTCTCCCTTTCCCTTTCACTGTGACCTTAGTGGTTAACCTACTGTGGGAATATTATTGGTCTTCTCCTTCCCAATTGATAGCAACCGGACCGGCGGCGGCATAGGGTGGTGTTGGAGTTGTCTCAAGGTGTTGGTGTCGATGTTGTGGTAAACTGAGCCCGGTTTTGCACGTGGTGGCGGTGGAATTCATCACTACATCTGGTATTAGAGCGAGCAGCTTTCCAGCCTGAAAATCAACAAAAACCGGTGGTAGTCGCGATTTGGGGTGGAAAAATCGTGGCTGCAACCTCTATTTCCAGCCAATCCAGCCACTTTCCGGCGAAACCGATCCCATATTCGGGATCAACTGGCTGAGGCGTGGCGGCGGCGCGTGGCGGCGATTTCGGGCGAACTTCCTTCGGGCAGTTTGCTTATTTTAATCCCCTGAACGCACTGACACTATTTATTTTCTGTTTCAGGTTATATAGAAAAAGTTGGACAATTTTGCCCCCGGTGGATCGACGGTTGAATCTGCATATATCTCTGAATTACTTTAGGCCAAGATTGCGGTCCTAAAGCAGTAGATTTGCATCTCTCTCGATTATACGGACTCAGACACGTCCGCTCTAGTAAATTGGCTTAACCCGTTAATTTTTCAGCATTAGCGCGTCACCGTGTGGAGTGACAATAGGTTGGGGGTTGTCATTGCTTGGCAACCATTGCTTGTGCTAGAATTAGGGTTTTGTGCTCTTGATTGATCTTTTTGATTGAGTATTTGTTTTTTGGGTTTAAAACCAGTTTTATAATTCTTAGTGATCAAAATTATTGTGGGACTAGTTATCTGCTAGACGTATTTTTTGCTGCACTGTTATTTTCGCTGCTTACTTATCCCGTTAGAAATACCATGACTTTACCCTTTCGAACATTCACTTGATCTAAGACCGCGAGTCTTAAGAAACCCTCGGAATCTAGAACGGTGTATATTGTCTGTGACCCCTAGGACTACTTTGTGTGGTTTGATTGTGGTTTTTGCATTTTTGGCTATTGTGTGAAGATGACAACTCACAGTTTTGATTTGGGAATTTTTAACGGAAAGGGTGACTTTGCTATTTGGCAACAAAAAGTGAAGGGTATTTTATTCCAACAAAAAGTTTCAAAAGCCATTGAAAGCAATTTTTCAACTGATTTTTCACAAGAACAAAGAGAAGAAGCCGATGAGCTTGCTTATACCTCAATTATCTTACACTTGTCTGACGCCGTTTTAAGAAAGATGGGTAAATTAAAAAACATCAAAGAACTTTGGAAGAAATTAGAAGACTTGTATTTGCTTAAGTCTACACCTAATAAACTTTACCTGCTTGAACGTTTTTTCAGTTTTAAAATGGATCCCTCAAAAGATCTTGATGACAATCTAGACGTGTTTAACAAATTGGTGCAAGACATAGTTAATTATGATGAGACTGTGTCCGAAACTTATAAGGCTATAATTTTGCTCAATGCAATCCCTGATTCCTATAAGGAAGTTAAGAACGCTATTAAGTATGGTAGAGACACGTTAACACCTGAAATTGTCATAGATTCCCTTAGAAGTAAAGAAATGGAAATTAAGGCTGAAAAACATGATAAAAAGAATGGTGAAGTACATATGATGCAGGGTAGAACTCAATTTAGACAAAATAGTCATGAGGGATATCAAACTAGTGGCGAGTCAAGTGGTAATGGATGGAAAAAGAAGAGCAAAGGTAGGTCTAGATCAAAATCTAGAACTAATGCGAGAAAATGCTATGGTTGTGGAAACACAGGCCATTTTATAAAAGATTGTCATAAGGAGAAGGGTAAGCTAAAAGCTAAGGAGAGAGATGAGGTAAATGTGTTAGCATCTACTTCTGATATAAATGGTGATGAGGTCTATATGATTACAAGTCCAGCTGCATACACTGCTGAATTAAATCTAACTGCTAATTCCTGCATCCATGAGTGGATACTTGATTCTGGTGCATCTTTTCATGTGACGTCTGAAAAGAACTGGTTTTGTAAGTTGCATGAATCTAAAGTTGGGCATGTTGTGCTGTGTGATAACTTTGTCTATACTATCGCTGGAATTGGTGACATAAACGTAAAATTTGACACGGGTTTCGTGTATACGTTAAAGGATGTTAGATATATTCCTGATTTGTCTAGAAATTTGATTTCAGTAGGGAGACTTGAGAAGGATGACTTTACTGGTAAAATTGGAAATGGTATGCTAAAAATGATCAAGGGTGCTTTAGTTTCCATTAAGGGAATTAAGAAAAACGATATATACATTACTACTGGGGAAGTGATTAGAGATATGAATTCTTCTATCTCCTCTGCCAAGATTGATCACACACACACGGCACAATAGGCTTGCTCACGTAGGAGTCAAGGGACTTAAGCTACTTAATGAAAAGGGTGCTTTTGGTAATGACCGTGTGTCAGATTTGCCATTTTGTGATCATTGTGTGCTTGGTAAGCATCACAAAACTTCTTTCTCCACGAGTGTTAATAGAGCTAAAGGCATGCTCGAATATGTGCACTCTGATCTTTGGGGCCCTCTCAGTAACCCCACATCGGGTGGTAATAGGTATTTCCTGTCTATTATTGATGACTACACTAGGAAAGTGTGGGTCTATCTTTTGAAGGATAAATCTGAGACCTTCAATAGTTTTAATAATTGGAAGAGACAAGTGGAGAACGAGACTGGCAAGAAAATCAAATTTTTAAGGACAGATAATGGTCTAGAATTCTGCAATAAAGAATTTGATAGTATGTGTAAAGAAACCGGCATAACTAGACATAAGACTGTTCCCTACACCCCTCAACAAAATGGGGTAGCAGAAAGGATGAATAGAACCATACTTGATAAAGTACGTTGCATGATGATCAGTTCGGGTGTTCCCAAGTCATTTTGGGGTGAGGCTGTTATGACAGCTTGCTATTTGATTAATCTTACACCCTCTGCTGCATTGAATGGTGATACTCCACATGAGAGATGGTCGGGTAAACTGAGTGATTACTCGATACTTAGAACTTTTGGCTGTACAGCTTTTTCTCATCAAAGTGAGGGTAAGCTGGAACCTAGAGCTAGGAAGTGTGTTTTCTTAGGATACCCCGAAGGTGTTAAGGGTTATAGATTATGGGATAGAAGCCAAAACGGAGTTAAAATTATCATAAGTAGAGTGTCACGTTTAACGAAAAAGAAATTCCGTGTATTAAAGGGAAAACTGAACCTGAGAGTGAAGTGGAATCAGGTGAAGAGAGAGACCAATTTAAAATGGAGTTAGGAAAACTCAGTCTACCTGTCCCTACTATCTCAAATGAGGTGGAGACTCAAACTCAGGAATCCGAAGTGGAAAATAGTAACGAAATAGTGACAGAAGAACACTATGAGGAAGAGAATCAGCTAACTATAACTTAGTTAGAGATAGAGATAGGAGACAGTCGAGGGAACCTAGAAGGTTTGGTTTTGAATCTAAATTAGCTTTTGCCCAGGCTAGTTATGAAGAACTAGCTGATAAAGAGCCAAAAACTTTTGAAGAAGTAATAGGCAGTGATCAATCTAATGAATAGCTTAAGGCAATGAAAGAAGAGATGAGTTCTCTAGAAAAGAACCATACTTGGGAGCTAGTACCTAGGCCTAAGAATAAATCAATTGTTGATTGCAAATGGGTTTTTAAGGTTAAGGAAGGAACTAGCAGTTTGGAACCCCTAAGGTTTAAAGCTAGGTTAGTGGCTAAAGGCTACACACAGAAGGAGGGCGTTGATTATAATGAAATTTTCTAACCAGTTGTTAAGTTCACCACTATTAGGGTCATGCTTGCATTAGTTGCACAATTTGACTGGGAACTTGAACAACTTGACGTAAAAACTGCTTTCTTACATGGTGAGCTTGATGAACAAATTTCATGAATCAACCTAAAGGCTTTAAGGATAAGTCAAAACCTGATTATATGTGTTTTCTGAGAAGATCCTTGTATGGGTTAAAACAATCTCCTAGACAGTGGTACAAGAGGTTTGATTCCTTTGTACTCATTATAGGGTTTCAAAGAAGTAAATTTGATCACTGCCTGTACTTTCAACACAATGAGATTGATGATAATTATCTGTTTTTTGTTGCTCTATGTGGACGACATGCTTTTGATTGGATCATCCTCTAAGTGGATAAATAACATAAAAACAAAACTAAGTGGTGAATTTGACATGAAAGACCTAGGTAAGGCTAAGAGAATCTTAGGTATTGAAATCGAAAGAGATAGGTCAAATTCTATTTTGTTTTTGCATCAGTCTCCATATATATCCAAAGCATTGAAGAAGTTCAATATGAGTGAATGCAAACCTATCACGTTGCCCCTTGCTAATCATTTTGTTTTATCTAAGGAACAATCTCCTGCAATGAGCGTGAAGTTGAATACATGAGTAGAGTACCTTACTCAAATATGATTGGTTCCATAATGTATTTGATGGTTTGCACTAGACCTGATTTAGGTTTTGCTGTTAGTACTCTCAGTAGATATATGGCTAATCCGGGACCTGAACATTGGGAAGCGTTAAAGTGACTGTTAAAGTACTTGAAGGGTACTAGTAACGTAGGCTTAAAGTTTAGTGCTAATAAAGAAGACATAAAATTAAAGAGTTTTGTAGATACTGACTATGCGGGAGATAGGGATGGTAGGAAATCTACTTCATCTTACGTGTTTACCTTATCTAATTCATGTGTAAGTTGGAAATCACAGTTACAACATATTGTTGCACTATCCACTACAGAATCAGAATATATTGCTACCACTGAAGCTATTAAAGAAGCTCTATGGCTTAGAGGTCTACTTCATGAACTATGTGTCCTAAATGATTATGTGGTAGTGTATTCTGATAGTCAGTCATCTATACATTTATGCAAAAATCCTATTTTTCATGAGCGCACTAAACACATTGATGTTAGACTCCACTTCATTAGAGATATAGTATCTCAAGAGGTGGTAAGACTTGAGAAAGTCCATACCCACTACAACCCATCTGATATGGGGACGAAGGTACTGCCACTGGCAAAGTTTAGGAGTTGCAAGGAACTTCTAAACATTGGTACAGGTAAATGATTTCCAATTTTATTGTTTTTCTATTAGAGGTGTCACTAATGGGAGACAATTTTCTTTGCAGGTCCTTTGACACCAAGGTGGAGGTTGTTAGGCAATTTTGTTGTCAAACGACCTCCCGGGCGATGATGTAACCTCGGTTGTTTATTATCAATCGGCCTCGGCCTAATGATTGATTAGTACATCGACACAATTATCGAGACAACACAATCCACTTTGTTATGGACCGTTCGAAGCAACCTATTTTATAGTGTTGCTCACGGTTCCCGCACCATTCCTTGGAAGGCTATATTATTATTGTTGAAGCCCACTTATTTGAGTCGAGCCTTATTTGTTGGTCCACCACTTAACCCTAATTGTAACTTTCTTATTTTGGACACTATACTTGGCATATAATCCCTTCCCTTTCTCGGCCTCCATTGGAGTGAAATTTTCCCCTCTTTGTGGGTCTCTCTCTCTCGGCCTCTCCCTTTCCCTTTCACTGTGACCTTAGTGGTTAACCTACTGTGGGAATATTATTGGTCTTCTCCTTCCCAATTGATAGCAACCGGACCGACGGCGGCATAGGGTGGTGTTGGAGTTGTCTCAAGGTGTTGGTGTCGATGTTGTGGTAAACTGAGCCCGGTTTTGCACGTGGTGGCGGTGGAATTCATCACTACAGGACCAAGAGGCCAATGAAGGTGTATCAAAGTGGGATGGGGTGAAGAACAAACTAGCCCAATAGAGTATGAAATCCATATGATTAGGAGACATTTAAATTTTTGTATCATTTATGTATGAAATACTATCACGTGGTGGCATGGTCTGCATGGAGCGTCAATAATACGATGACTGCATTGATGGTGGTTGTACGGTAGATGTGAAGAATGTAGGAGAGATGGGGGAGGCTAGTGGACTTGGCTGAGGTGAAAATGGAATTGAAAAGGGTAGAGTTTGGTTTGTTCAAGCAGTCAAGGTGGTTGTTGTGTCGGTCGAGAAGGATGTGGGGATTTGTTGGTAGTTTTGTAGTGGGTGATCTTATTCGATGCATTGTGGTGGTTGTGGTGCTGGTTTTTGGTTGGGTTGGGTTGGGTTTGAATTGAGATTGTACAAAGAGGACTTGTCACAGATCAAATAGTTGTTTGGTGGGATGGGTGCAGGAAGATTAATTTAATTTGATAATATTATTATTTAAAATTAAAATATTAAATTAACATCCAACTTTTGCATTTTTAAACTTAATGTCTGAAAATTGATTTTGTGCATCTTACCTTTTCCCAAATTTTAACTTCCAGGTCCAATTTAAAAACAAATTGAAGAACGACTACAGAAGATTTTAAATACCAAAAGTACTACAAATTATGATAATATATACCAAATATACATGGACCATATTGGCGATATATTTGGTGACTGAATTCCTAAAATCTTGCTGCATTCAATCCCGGCAAATTAGATACAATGTCCATCTAATTGAGAGATCCCTAAAATCTTTCTGCACTAAAACTTACAATTTGAATTTGAATGCTGGTCATACCGACTAACACAGACCTCATTATCAGGAATACTCTTTTCGTCATAGTCACTGGCACATGACAAAAGGCTTCAAGATACAAGGTACTATTTATATGGAAAAAAAGATTAATTCTTCAATATGTAGTTAAAATGTAGTAGTGCGTTGATCCTAGATGATATCTCTACTACCTATAAGAGTCTCATTTTCATGAATCAAAATGCTATAGCTGTGTGAATGTCTTGAAACCTGATATCTTCATTTAATTTGTGGGAACATATGCTTTGTGCTACATCATTCATCTGCCCACGTTATAAATTGAACAATTAATAGATTGTTATAGATTTGTTTATTAGATTGGTATGTAATATACACACATTACATGGTTTAGTATCATTCGCCATGCCAAATGACATAGGTGAGAATGCTATCAATTGCTAGTTGTTGGTTAGTAATTCGAAGTGGAGCATTTAGTATTATCATATCAAGTATTGTGCTTTTATTGTCACAAAATTGCTAGATGTTAGGCTGAATTAGAAGCTGTTGCTTTATAGTTGGCCAAAATCCATGTAACACCGTAGTTGATATAAAGAATGCGTTGATTGCTCATCTAACATAATCTATTATGCCTCTATATATCAAACATCACATGCATGTTAATGCGTTTGGTGTACAGTATAACACGAAGTGCAGCTTATATAATACATCATATTTGTTTGTTATTTTGTTTATTGTGTTACTTTGGCTATTGATTGTACAAAGTGCTATTTCAGTTAGAAATGATATAACGTGCTATTTGTTAGATTGAATAATCGAATTGGCCTTTATGATTTGGCTGAAATTCATGTAACATTATCATTCACATATTTGGTAGTATTCTAGTATTGCTCTTTATGTTATATCTCTAATATTATTAATGTCATTGATTGGTGTACAATAACATGAAATATAATTTACAGTACATATAATCTGTTTGTTATTTGATTAGTTTGTTTCCAAGTGTACATCTCTTGTTCCTTGTATGCTATACGTGACAATTTGATATGATAACATCTCATTATTCCATCGGTACACATTGTATGATATGTGGTATTCGATATATATGTTTTCCATGTTCATGTTTCTGAGACGAAATATGACCAAAAAATGTTATGCGGATTCATGTTAATTTTCGTAAATACTATCTTGTGTTGTAATTCATTGTTGATTGGGTGATGACATTGAAGTATGGCTGTTGCAATGCAGGAATGGACATAGTTAATTTGTTCGTCGCTTACATTGAGGAAATTGTGGACCTCCTCTTACGTGTAGGTTCTATCTACGTTATGTCCTTGCAAAATAAAAGAAAGAACAAATTAATAATTGCATATTTTTAGTTATTTGCAAAAATGAATCCATGACACTATATGTTGTCGATATCAGTTGTGCTGTGTGAAAAATAATTGATGTACCAAATTACACGATAGGCACATTAAACTCTAGTATTCATTGTACAATATAGATGGTATGATAGAAAGTACTGTGTGGTATTGATAAGTGTTTCTTATATGCTTATTCAGGGCTTTAAATAATAATATTTTGTAGTTCTTTTGATGAAATATCGCATAATTCATGTTACAATGTGTTAAATAGGTAAAACTCTATGTTTGATGAAGAATTGGAGAAAGGAATGCAAAAATAGTGAAAAATGGCGAAATTCAAAAGTTGATGACTAAATTGCAAACAATCCATAGATGAGACGAGCGACAAAATGAAGATAAAAAATGTCAAGGATTTAATTGGATATAATTGGAAGATTAAGGAACAAGATTACAAGAGAAAATAGCTAGATCAAATCAAATACAAAGTTTGGGGACTAAAATGCAATACTTCAAAAGTTGATCGGATTGCAAAACGATGATTCAAGAATGCCAAGAGTCAAATGAAATTGAAGATAAGTTAATGGGATGAGAATTTCTTGAAAAGGATTAAAATACACGTGAGACAGTTCGCGCAAAAAATTGTACTATGTTTAAGCATAGGCTTACTGACCTTGCATACTCGAAATTCTAAAAATCCATTCCAAAGACCAAAACAAGAGTATTATGCGTATGCACAAAATGAGCCATGCGTACGCATGTTTCAACTTCGGCAAAAAAAATTATGCTTCCTTATTTGGTTTTGGAAACTCTTGGTGTGTGATTTTTGGCACCCTATTTATACCAAGAGCCGTCCAAATCGTGGGAAACCTCCCTTAAACCTAAACATCCCTATATTCTACATATTTTGGAGGTGAAGAACGAGGCTAAGCATCAAGATCAAGACAAATTATACAAGTTTATTGAAAAATATTCATCCATTTTCAAGATTCAAGCCAAGCAATTGGATTTCTCCACTTTCTTCATTATTTCTTCTTTTCGGGTGATGTTTCCAATCTTTCTTGTATAATTTAATAATTAGAATGTTATGCAAGTTTTTCTATTGTATTGGATGGATGATGAGCCTTATTTTGGTTTATTTCAATTTAAAATTTTAATTTATCTATTTCTTAATTGATTTTGCATTCCCATTGCACCATTTAATTGTTTGGTTATCAATAAATAGTTAGTTACTTGTAGTATACGAATACTCACAATAAGTTTAGAATACGGTAAAATAATACATGAACAATAGGTATTATGAATAATATCTATGGTATGTGTAATCATGTAGATAACCCTAACATAAATGCATTATTTTCAAATGAATTCGGACTAGGAATATGATCGGGTCGTGTTAATCATAGGTTGATGTATCTTAGAAGAGAGCATTTAACATATTAGCGTTATCAGTTGTCAAAAATACATGAAATTAACTAGATTATTTATCGATAATTGATATAGATGGAAGTAGGGGGAATCATGAATACAATACAAGCATTAACATACGATAAAATCAAAATTTACTTGCTTTATTAGTATAGATTAGAAGTAGTATAAACAATCACAAAATCACTCTTTTCCTATCACTACTCACTCGAATATAATAGAAACTGTTTAACCATATTTTAAACTTTATTCCTCGTGAGAATGATAAACTTGAAATTCACTATTTCTATTATTTGTATAACAATCTCGTACGCTTGCGGGTTTTTTTATGAACAAGTTTTTGGCGTCGTTGCCAGGGAATAACAGATTCAATTTTAGTTTAGTAGTTTATATTAGATTCGATTTTTATTTTATTTTTTTGTTGATTTTAGCTACCAACCCTGATCTCTCTTATTTTGTATTCTTTTCAGGTGTCGTTCAGCAGTGTATCTAGGATTCTGACGTTGGCATGGTAAAAAAATTTTGCAATAAATAATATCAACATGAACTATAACTAAGAAGATATCTATTGTGAATTATGCTATGGAGTGCATTATACTGGCTACTGCTTAAATACATGCACTAATCCCTATTAGCTCAAGCTCCTACGGTTTAAACAATATATAGGATGTCGAAGATTAGTAATTGACACATCTTTTGAATGATACATGCTTGTGGGCAAGTGTCTTTCTTCTGACACTCTTGTGGGATTGGTCCTTCCATGTTGAATGAAGAGGTAATTGCAAAATACTACATTGATTTTGCAAAGTTGGATGAAAACAAACTGTGTGTAGGGGATGACGTATTTTGGTATGAATTTAAAATGTGGGGTTATAATCCACTTGAAAAATTTGAAAGAAAAGAGTTTCCATTGCTCGTGGATGTCGATTGTGAACTAGCCACTCAATCCGAGAAGATATCAATTATAGAAGAGGAGAATGAAAATGATGAAAGTTCAATTACAAATGAACAAAATGAAGATGAGGTAATTAACGAAGAAGACATTAACTCACATTCTGTCAACTTCATTGATTGCCCTATTATTGAAGTTGTAATTAAACTCGAAGAGGAGGAAAAAGTCTATATAGTTGAATTTGAATCGGATAAGCTAGGCGAGTCATATCACATTGGAATGGACAATGCGAAGATTTGTAGAAGCAACGAAGAGTGGAGCAAAATCAAAATAGGCAAACTAAGCAAGGTATCAAAAGCGTTCTTCAAAATCCATGATGCTGAAACAATAAAGTCAAGCTAAAGACTTTAAACAAAGCACTTATTGGGAGGCAACCCAATCTTTCTTCCCATTATTTATTATGTTTTTTAGTCATATGATAATTTATATTAATTATTAGTTTTAGTTAGAGTTTCATCATCTTTTGGTCGTTTCCCCTTAGGTCCTCGAGATTTGGTTGGTCTATTAGATGTTTGAACTAAGCGACACTTGTTTTAGATATTTGATCTTAAATGTTTTATATAATCGTATTGTGCAGGAACGTGATGTTGTAGAAAACTTAAACCAGTAATGATTAAGAAACAACGGAGAGCAATAGGAATAGTATTGGATTTCACGCACATATTAGGGGAGTATTTTCTTCATTTTCTCCCCCCTCCCCCCTTCCCCAGTTATATGTAAATTTAAAATTTAAGACATTGAGAACAATGTCTAGTTTAAGTTTGAGGGTCGAAAACGTGAGTCTTCTTTTGATTTTGTGTGCTTTATTTCTTTAGATATCAAAAAAAAAAAAAAAAAACCAGAAATTTTTTATTTTTTTTTGTGTTTGTGTGAGTTAGTTAGCCTAATTGGCAATGATGAATATATTGAATTATGATTTGATTTATGAATGGTGAATATGTTGCATACTTAGGTTAATTTTTACTTTTCCGTGTGAAAGTTGATATACATTGAGCATGTGAATTAAGCTAAACATTGTGTAGGAACTAGTTGATTTCATAATTAGATAGGTTGAAATAGTGGACTATACATGCTAAACCCAAAACCACTAAATTTTACACCCTTAGACCAAATTTAGAATAGTTTGAGAATATTTCATTATTGTATGAAGATATGGAGATAAATGAGAATTCTAGTGTGAAATTAAAAATCTTGTGTGGATTGTCTAAAGTTAATAGGATGAAACTAAGAGAAAGTCCCAAGTTGGAAGTTAGTTTACTTGGATATGTGTTTAATGAGGGATATTGCACTAATCAAAACAAAAAATAATTTATTTGAAAATTTCTTTTCGTAGCCTTTATGACTCGAGTTATTAAGTGTGTAAGGGTGTTAAAACCTATTGCCATAAAATCAACTGGTTTGGAAGTCATCGACCTAAAATTTGTTACATAGTTCATTTAGAAAGTTTAAAGAGGAGAATGCTGCAAATAAAAAAAAGGATGAAAAGAAGAAAATTGAGGGAAAAAAAAGAAAAGAAAAGAAAAGAAAAAGTATGTGCATGAAAAAGAAGGCGCACCAAATGTTTTGATTATGTCCCAAACGTCTGTTAAAGAAAATTCAACTTTCGATGAGGGATTATTAGCCTAGTTGAGTTCTAGAGATTGAAGTAACCAAACTATGGAGAATCCTTGTTTATTGACATATTAATTTGTAGTCAGTGAGATTTACTTAAACTAGAGAGGTGAGGATAGTACAAAAATCAACCTTAGATCACATAGTTGAAAAGAGCGAAAAGAACAAGTTTGGGGATATGTGAATCTCACGAGTGAAGACAAGAACATACTTGACCATTAAGGGTCGGAAATGAAACAACTTAGGAATTCATGATGCTATACTTAATTCTTTACACACACGTCGACTTTGCATTGGAAAGTAGACTTTGATTTCTGCATTGTAATCTTGAAGCTGTGATTAGATTTAATATCATGATCTCAATTCTGAGATAAAATATTAGGTTAGCTAGCTAAATATTTTTTGCATGCTTGCGTTTTTGTTTTAACTTAGGCTATGATTTTGTTTGAGAACGAACAAATATTCAAGTTTAAGAGTTTTGATAAGTGTATTTTATACATTTTTTCAGGGCTTTAATTAATGATATTTTGTAGTTCTTTTGATGAAATAGCACCTGATTCATGTTATTTTTATAAAATAGGGAAAACTCTATGTTTGATGAAGAATTTGAGAAAAGAATGCAAAAATAGTGAAAAATGGCGAAATCCAAAAGTCGATGACTAAATTGAAAACAATCCATAGATGAGACGAGAGGACAAAATGAAGTCAAAGATATCAAGGATTTAATTGGATACAATCGGAAGATTAAGGAAAAAGATTGCAAGAGAAATAGCTAGATCGAATCATATACAAAATTTGGGGACTAAAATGCAATACTTCAAAAGTTGAGTCGGATTGTAAAACGATGATTCAAAAATACCAAGAGTCAAAAGGAGTTGAAGATAAGCCACTGAGATGAGAATTTTTTGAAAATGATCAAAATACACGCGTGAGAAATTTCGGTAAAAAATTGTACTATGCAGCATAGGCTTGCAGGCCTTGCGTACATAAGATTCCAAAAATCTATTCCAGAGACCAAAACAAGTGTACTCCACATAAGCACAAAATGAGCCATGCATACGCATGGATCAACTCCAGCAAAAAAAAAAAAAAAAAAAATCTTTTCTTATTTTGTTTTGAAAATTGTAGTTGTGTAATTTTTGGCACCCAATTTATAGCAAAAGCCATCCAAATGGTGGGAGACCTCCCTTAGACTTAAAAATCCCTATATTCTACATATTTTGGAGGTGAAAAACGGGGCTAAGAATCAAGATCAAGACGAACTATATATGTTTATTTAAGAATATTCACCACTTTTCAAGATTCAAGCCAAGAAATTGGATTTTTCCCCTTTCTTCATTATTTCTTCTTTTCGGGTGACATTTTTCCAATATTTCTCGTATAACTTAATCATTAGAATGCCAGACTAGTTTTTCTATTTATTGGATGAATGATAAGCCCTATTTTTGTTTATTTCAATTTAAAACTTTAATTTAAATATTTCTTGCTATTTCTTAATTAATTTTGCATTCTCATTGCACTATTTAATTGTTTGATAATCAATTGAATAGTTAGTTACTTATTATAGTGTAAGAATACACACGATAAGTTTAGAACACGATAAAATAACACATCAACAATAGGTATTTGGAATAATATCTATGGTATGTGCAATCATGTATATAACATAACTTAAATGCATGATTTTCATATGAATTCGAACTTAGAATAGGATCGGGTCATGTTAATCATGGGTTGATTATCTTGGAAAAGAGCATTTAACATATTAGAGTTATCGATTGTCAAAAATACATTAAATTAAATAGATTATTAATCAACAATTGATATAGATGGAAATAGCAGGGGATTATGAATCCAATACAAGCATTCACGATCGATAAAACTAAAATTTACTTGCTTTATTAGTATAGATTAAAAGTATTATAAACAATCACAGAATCACTCTTTTCCTGTCACTACTCACTCGAATTTAATACACATTGTTGAACTATATTTTAAATTTCATTCCTCGTGAGAACGATAAACTCGAAATTCACTATTTCTATTACTTGTACAACGATCCCGTACGCTTGTGAGTTTTATACAAACAAGTATGACTATTGATTTAACTTATTATTATCGATATTGATAATATAGAATTTGCTAACATGATGTTTCGTTAAATTTATATATTTAATTTTTTTAATTTTTTTTTTACAAGTTCTTCAATTCTATATACTTGGTATACATTTGGTGTATCTAGAAAAGGATGAGAAAGAAATTCTTAAATAGAAATTACAATAATAGTGAGTTTTGTGCACTATGATGTTTGACACAAGCACTAATGTATAATTCAACAATGCCAATGTCACATGGAATGACATATTGAAATTGAAAAATAGAAAACGTTAGTATACATCTAAATGCCTAAAAAAATTATTTAATTCCCTTGATGCACCGTGTAAACATAACAATAATGAAAAGAATGATTCAACAATACCAATCATACATCCAATGTCCATATTGTAATACATATGAACATTAGAATTAATTGATTTTATTCTCTTGACGCACAGTGTACAGATTAAAAAGAATGATTCAGCAAGATCATATATGCAATAGCTATATTGTAACAAGTATAAACATTAGAAAACGAAAAAACTAGAAATAAATTGATATTATAAGTACTTAAAGGAAAAATAAAATAGCAAACATTAAGGATCATAGAAATGCATTTCTTTCTTTCTTTCTTCTTCTTCACATTTGACATTAGATCAACAGTTTTAGTAACCCTCTTTTCATTATTTTCGAGCTGGGTTCACTTCTTGGATTAAGATATGTTCAATCAACAGTGCATTTTGGTGGAGTCTTCGACAATCGACTACGTGTTTTGTTCAACCCACTTTTTTAGGCCATCCTACAATGACCCTAATCACATGCAAATATGCAGTATGTATGGTGTATCTAAGGCCTCACAGTGTTCCGAATCGAAGGCTTCAATAAGGCATCTAAGAAGAGGCTTTCAATTAAGGAAAAAGTCATTTGTACAGAACTATTCATTTCACAGAAGTTTGACAGACAATCACATGCGCAGGCCCCTGCTGTTGTTAAAAAATTGATAGAAAATCACCCAGGCCCGACCAGTGTAAATGATCTGTAGCTTTTCTATCAGTTTTGATTCTGTACAAGCAGCACGTCCCTTTAATTAATTAAATAATGGTATCAAGAGCTAGCTTTATTGGTGTTAGAATGCAAAGTTCTAAATTTGAATAAGATTTGATTTATAAAAAGAAGTAAGATGTGCGAACCAAAAAGAAGATTTTACGTGTCGTTGACAATGAGAATTGAATATAATATTGTCAACTTTTTAATGAAACTTAACCCGTTTTGATTTTCATTCTTTGGCCACAAAAATGAAAAATATAACCTTATCCATCACATCAAGTCACCATATTTGATTTTCTATCTCTTGTGTGGGTCCGTAACGGCTATAATTTTCATTCTCATTGTTTAAAAAATGGAAATTAAACGGGGCCTTAATGAAAAAAGAGTAAGAACATATATATAATTGAGGGAATTTGTTAAAGAGCCTAGTCAAACAATGTTATTGGTTATATAACCTCCTTTCAATGTTTTTCGAACAAATAGCCTTCAACTTTTAAGCACAATAAACAAATAATGTCAAATGTCATAAATATCCTCATTATTGGAAAAGACCCTAACACCCTTATCAATCCAATTAAATTCGGGGGATTTGATAAAAAAGTCTAGTCAAACAATGATATTGGTAAAATAACATTTCTTCAATATTTTTTGGTCAGATGCCCTTCACTTACAAAATACAATAAACAAATAATGTCAAATATTTAAAATGCACTCACCATGGAAAATACCCAAGTAATCCTTTCAATCCAATTAAATCTCTCAATTTATCTACAAAACACATCAACGTGCTTTTTCAGTGATTTCTTCCCTAAAATCTTGTTATTCATTGTATTCTTCAGCATTGTGAGCATTTGAACAAGAATTTTGGTATCCATACTATCTACATTGAAATCTCTATTATTATCTAAAGAAAAAAGGAAGGTATTTTTAGAAATCTCACTTATATTGGTACTTTTATTGTTAAATATAATATAAAATGATATTTTAGTTTATTTTATTTTCTGATTTGGTGTATATTTGTACCGTCCAAAACTATTGGACGATAACGACATTCCAGTCGTTATCTGTAGTGTAGCATGACACTACAGTCATTATTTTCCATGTAAAATGACAGTACAACTGTAATCTATTATGATCTGTCAGTTATTGATAATATATTGTGGTTACTTTGATCATTTAAATATGGTAACTATTTTCATATTATTTTAATATATACTTGAATCGATGAGCCATAACGAAGATATTTATTTTTTGTTATAACAAAACATCATTGGTGCCATGTTTAGTATTTTACCTAGAAAATATAGAAATGATTTCAAAAGTTAAATATTATTGATTTAATAATAATTTATTTTTAAATATACAAGTTATCAATTATTCGTATCGTATTTACATAAATAACGATACTTGTGCTATTTTCATAACAGTAACAGCACTAATGTTGTTATCATTTTTCATGTTGTCCAAGAAATGAGAATATCTCTCAATTATATATGAGCGGCATGTCCATCTCATGATTTAAATGAGTTCAAATTATGGAATATCGAGGTCCAGAAGGCTCGTGGCTACTCATACTTGTGTTTATTGACAAAACGATACAAGTGACCTTTAATGGCACCTGTGTCGTTCTATTAGTTTCTCCTATATTTCGCTTCATTTTCACCGTGTCAATCTCAAGGATCAGACCTCCTAATATAAGAAAGTCAGAATTATTGATTACATGGTGAATAACGGTAGAATTAACATATGTTGTAGATGTCGCGTTGGTGAAATCACAAGTCACCATCCACATTCGTTGGAAAATAAAAGTAATGAGAGTATTTCCCAGATTATGTGAGTAACATGTTCATCTCACGACTTAAATGAGTTCAAATTATGGAATATCGAGGCCCAGAAGGCTCGTGACTGCTCATGCTCGTGTTTATCGACAGAACGACACATGTAACGTTTAACGGCACCTGTGTTGTTCTATTGATTTCTCTTATATTTCACTTCATTTCCATCGCGTATAGCTCAAGGATCGGACCTCCTAATATAAAGAAATCAGAATTATTGATTACGTGATGAATAATGGTAGAATTAACGTAGATTATAGATGTCGCATTGGTGAAATCACAAGTCACCATCCACATTCGTTGGAAACAAAAGTAATAAAAGTATCTTCCAAATTATGTGAGCTACATGTCCATCTTGTGACTTAAATGAGTTCAAATTATGGAATATCGAGGCCCAGAAGACTCGTTGCTGCTCATACTCGTGTTTATCAACAGAACAATATTTCGCTTCATTTCCACCACGTCAACCTCAATGATCAGACCTCCTAACATAAGAAAGTCATAATTATTGATTATATGATGAATAACAGTAGAATCGGCATAGATTGTACATGTTGCGTTGGTGAAATCACAAGTCATCATCCACATTCGTTGGAAAACAAAAGTAATGAGAGTATCTTCTAAATTATGTGAGCATCATTTCATCTCACGACTTATATGAATTCAAATTATGGAATATCAAGGCCAGGAAGGCTCGTGGCTGCTCATACTCGTGTTTATCGACAGAACGACACAAGTGACATTTAACGGCACCTGTTCTGTTGGTTTCTCTTATATTTGGCTTCATTTCCACCGCGTCGACCTCAAGGATCGGATCTCCTAATATAAGAAAGTCAGAATTATTGATTACATGACGAATAACGGTAGAATTGGCATAGATTGTAGATGTCACATTGGTGAAATCACAAATTACCATCCTCATTAGTTGGAAAACAAAAGTAATGAGAGTATCTCCCAAATTATGTGAGCATCATGTCAATCTCACGACCGAAACGAGTTCAAATTATGGAATATCAAGGCCAGAAAGACTCGTGGCTACTCATACTCGTGTTTATCGACAGAACGACACGAGTGACGTTTTACGGCACCTGTGTCGTTCTATTGGTTTCTCCAATATTTCGCTTCATTTTCACAGCGTCGACCTCAAGGATCGGACCTCCTAACATAAGAAATTTAAAATTATTGATTACGTGGGGAATAACGGTAGAATTGGTATAGATTGTAGTGTCATTTAAAAACTCTTGTGTCGTTCTGTTAATTTCTTAAATATTTTGTTTCTTTTCCAATGCAACAACCTCAAACATTAGATCTCCTAACTTTAAAAAGTTAGAAAGGTTGATCATGAGACAATGAATGGTTGAATTAACATAAATTATACGATATTGAGTTCATGAAATCACAAATTATTGTATCGATTCGTTAGAAAATATAATTATTGAGCACATCACTCAACTTTTGTTAACGGAATGTTCATATTGCAATTAAAATGAGTTCAACTTATTGATTTTTGGGGCATAGATGGATCGTGACTACGTATACTCCTCTTTATAGACAGAACGAAACAAGTGTCGTTTAACAGCTCTTGTGTCGTTCTATTGATTTCACAAATACTTTGCTTCTTTTTCAACTCACCAACCTCAAACATTAGATCTCCTAACTTAAAAAAATTAGAAAAGTTGATCATGAGAAAAAGAACAGTTAAATTGACATAGATTATACGACATTGAGTTGATGAAAATCACGAGTCTTGTATTGATTCATTAGAAAATATAATCAATGAGCACATCTCTCAACTTTTATAAATGAAATGTTCATGTTGCAATTTAAATAAGTTCAACTTATTGATTATTGAGGTATGGATGGGTCATGGCTACGTATACTTGTCTTTATAGACAGAACAATACAAGTGTCGTTTAACAGCTCTTGTGTCATTCTATTGATTTCATAAATATATTTCTTTTCCAACGCAGGGACCTCAAACATGGATCTACTAACTTAAGAAAGTTAGAAAGGTTGATCACGTGACAAAGAACAGTTGAATTGATATAAGTTATACAATATCGAGTTGGTGAAATCATAAGTTATTGTATTGATTCGTTAAAAAATATAATTAATGAACACATCTCTTAATTTTTGTAAACGGCATATCCATCTTGCAGTTGAAATGAGTTTTGGGGCATGGATGAACCGTGACTGCCTATATTCGTATTTACAGATAGAACGACACAAATGTCTTTTTCTTTACAGTAGCGGCACAAGTGATGTTCTCATGAAAAAATTATGTTTAGATAACAGCACTTGTGTCGTTCTTTTAGAACTTTTCATCTTAGTAATGGCACAAGTGACATTCTCAATGACATTTTCATCTTCTGAACGGCACTTGTGCTGTTCTCTTAGATCTTTTCATCTCAGTATCGACACAAGTAATTCTATTATTTTCAACAAAATACAAGTAATGAGCATATCTCTTAATTTTTTAAAATACCATATCCACCTTACAAGTTAAATGGATTCAACTTATTATTTCACGAGGCGAGGATGTGTCGTGGTTGCTTAAACTCGTAATGATAAACAGAACGGCGCAAGTGTCGTTTTATTATCAGTAACGGCACATGGGCTGTTCTGTTGATTTCTCCTTTATTTTTATTTGTTTTCAACGCAACGACCCTTACATTTGGGTACCCTAAGTTGTGCAGTTCTCATAGTAATAATAGAAGTTTATATTTATGTATGTCGCTTGTATGATTCTCTTAGAATTTTTCATCTCAATAACGGCACTGATACTGTTCTTAGGGAGTTTTTAACTACTGTAATGGCACTTGTGCCATTGTCATGGACACTTATAAATCAAATATAGTGATAGTTGTGCCGTTCTCATAAATGTTTTCATCTCAATAACAATACAAGTGTCATTCTCATAGACAATTGATATTCTCGTCTTAGTAACAGCACAAGTGTCGTTCTCATGGACAAGTAAATTTATAATCATACGACAGTTATGCTATCATTGGGATGCTAGACTTACAATTAATGAGCATATTTCTAAACTCATATTTATAGATAGAACGACGGAAGAATCGTTTTCATTTCAGTGACGACTCTTGTGTCGTTCTATTGATTTTTCCTATATTTTGATTTTATTCCAGTACAACGATTTCATATATTCGACCCCCTAATGAATCATAAACATTTTCATCTGAGTAATGATGTTTGCTCCGTTCTCATGAAATTTTGTAACAAACATCTTTCTCTTATAAGTTCAGTAACGACACTTGTATCATTTTCATGTGTGCTTATTTTTCTAATAACGTAACATGTGTCATTATCATGAAACAACAAATTAGAGATAGATGTATAATTAAAACGTAAATATCTAATTTAAAAAACATTAACAAAAATGTAGAAAAAATCAATAGAATAGCACAAGTGTCGTTATTAATATGAAAACGACATTTATGCCATTATGGTGTTGTTTGAGCCCCCATCTTTTTTTTTTCAACAAATAAATTTTGTAATAGTGTTGTAATGGGGAATGTATGGTTAAAAAATAAGAAAAATTTTAAGTTTGTGCGTAATATTTTTTTGTTGAAGAACGTGTGACTAAAATGGGATCAAATTACTGTTCAAAAATACATTTTGATGAAAAAAGAGGCTCAAACAAAGACTATACGTGTTAACACGAGTAAAAGCATCTACATCTAATCTATGTTCCAAGAACTAATAATGAAACTCATTTACATTATTTATGACATTGTCAAACTTTCTATATTACATATGTTAGGGAGTCCATTATTAAATGTTGCTTTGTTGAGAAAATCGGATGTTGACGAAAATTTTGTAACGACACTTGTATCGTTACTGGACATGAAAACGACACTTGTGCTATTACGTGTATAAATATGAGTATAATAATAACTGAAACTTATTTATATTCTAATATGTACATGACACGTACAAAAATTGATAGATATGTTTACTAACTTAATCGACACATATAAGTTTGATAACTTGTATTTTCACCATCTCAATAATATAAAAATTATATGTTGTTTCAATCGTTCTTTGTAACCAGTCAATATTTTTGTGTTATATACATTAGCGAATCCATTATTAGAGTAATTTCTTAGAAAAAATTAAACTACAGTAGAAAACGACTGTAGTGTCGTTTTACTTTACAGATAACGGCTGGAGTGGTGTTCTATATTTCAGATAGCAATTGTAGTGTTATTACAGCCAATGGTAGCAAATAACACAAAAAGCACACTAAATACGCAAATAATACCAACTAAATATTATTTAATAATATATTTAATAATAAAAATGCAACATAGATGGGATCTCTAAGAGCATCTTTCCTCTTTCTTTCCATGTAAATGTATGCTAACCAAACTCTTGTCAAATGTGATTGAAGAGAAGAAAATAGGTGAATGTAATTTTGAGGGCTTAAAATTGAAGAAGTTGAACAGGGGAAGAAGATGTTATCTTCTAAAGAAAAAAAATGAAATTAGGATTTAAGGTGCATTTGAAGAAAAAATGATGAGATGAAATGAGAAAAACTGGAAGACATTAAGTTAACAACTAAAGGAGAATTTTGTGATTTTACCAACTAAAATATTTTACATTTTTTATTTGTTTTTATTATTGGTCAAAAGTCATTTTATTAAAATACATTGTTTAGTTGGGCCAAATGATCAAATTCCCCAATTCAATTTTTGGTCCCCAAAATCACAGTAACCCGATTTCTTCTTTTCAACCATTCTTGCTCTAAAATCCTATTCTTCATCGATTTGGATATCCTTTGAATATTTATCATCTATACTGAAAGATCCCATTTAGATTTGAAGAAAGAAGAAAGATAATTTTAGAAATCTTATATAAATTGTACATTTATTATTGAATAATATTAGGATTGATGTTGTTTTATACTTAGTATTTTTTTTGCGTTTTCTGCAACTATTGGATGGTAATGACACTTCAACTGTTATTCAAAATGTAAAACGTCACTCCAGTCATTTTTCGCTATTTAAAATGGCACTACGGTCATTATCTACTGTGATTTGATTTTTTTCAATGCAACAATCTCTAATAATGAATTATTGACATAAATAACATAGAAAAATTGACCATGTCACAAAGAAATATTGAAGAAATGACATAGTTTTCATATTATCAAGATGGTGAAATCATAAGTTGTCCTACTCATATGTGTCGATTAAATAAATGAGCATATCTATCAACTTTTGTACATTTCATGTGCATATCACAACATAAATAAGTACAACTTATTATTTTTTAGGGACACGTATGGATCATAACTGCTTATAGTCATGTTTACACATGTAACAGCACATGTGTCGTTTTCATGTCTAGTAACGACACTTGTACCGATTAGAAGTTTTTACCTATATTTAATCTTTTTCAATTAAATAACCTCTAATAACGGAGTCCATAATGTATGTAACATATAAATGTTGACAATATCATAAAGAACGATATCATCGAAATGGTAAAAGCACAAGTCATCCTACTTATATGCGTTGATTAAGTAAATGAACATATTACTTAACCTTTGTACATTTTATGTACATATTATAATGTAAACAAGTTTCACTTATTATTTATTGAGACACGAATGGGGCGTGACTGCTTGTATTCGTATTTATAAATAGAACGATACAAGCGTCATTTTTTTCTCAATAAAGGAACTTATGTCGTTTCGTTGAATTCTCCAATATTTCGATTTATTGTCAAGACAAAGATATCAAGTATTGGACCATCTAACATAAATAAAATGAAAAAGTTATTCACGTGATAAAGAATGATTAAAATGACATAGATCGTGTGATATTGAATTAGTGAAAACATAAGTTATTCTACTGATTAATTAAAATATAAATAATAAGCATATCTCTCGACTTTTGTACAAATCATGCTCATCTTACAACTTAAATGAGTTTAGCTTATTGGTTCTCGGGGTCGTGAACAAGACGTGGCCGTTTTATAATCGTGTTTACAAACAGAACGACCCATGGGTCGTTTTCTTCTCAATAATGGCACTTGTGCCATTCTGCTAATTTATTCTATATTTTGGTTTATTTTAAACTCAAAACTTCAAGCATTGGACTCACTAAAGTGCGTAAGATAGAAACGTTAATCACGTGACAAAGAATGATTTAAATGATTGGATCATATGATATTGAGTTGATAAAAA
Organism: Olea europaea var. sylvestris; assembly: GCF_002742605.1. NCBI lineage: Eukaryota > Viridiplantae > Streptophyta > Magnoliopsida > Lamiales > Oleaceae > Olea > Olea europaea. The sequence goes on along the minus strand of NC_036252.1, from coordinate 19,191,912 downwards.
ACATAAGTTATTCTACTAGTTCATTATAATATAATTAATGAGTATATCTCTCAACTTTTGTAAATCTTATGTCCATCTTACAACCTAAATGAGTTTAACTTATTCGTTCTTTAAGCATGGTGGGTCGTGACTACGTATTATCGTGTTTATAGACAGAACGACAAAAGTGTAGTTTAACTGCTCTTGTGTCGTTCTGTTGATTTCTTAAATATTTTGCTTCTTTTTCAACGCAACGACCTCAAACATGGATCCCTAACTTAAGAAAGTTAGAAAGGTTGATTACATGACAAAGAGCGGTTGAATTGACATAGATTATACGACATTGAGTTGATGAAATCACAAGTCAATGCATTGATTCGTTAGAAAATATAATTAATGAGCACATCTCTCAACTTTTGTAAACGGAATGTTCATATTACAATTGAAATGAGTTCAACTTATTGATTTTTGGGGCATGGATTGGTCGTGGCAACGAATACTCATGTTTATAGATAGAACGACACAAGTGTCGTTTAACTGCTCTTGTGTCGTTCTGTTAATTTCTCAAAAATTTTGCTTTTTTTTTTTCAACGCAGCGACCTCAAACATGGATCTCCTAACTTAAGAAAGGTAGAAAGCTTGATCACGTGACAAAAAAGGTTGAACTGAAATAGATTATATGACATTGAGTTGGTGAAATCACAAGTCATTGTATTGATTCGTTAGAAAATATAATCAATGAGCACATCTCTCAACTTTTGTAAATTGAATGTTCATATTGTAATTGAAATAAGTTCAACTTATTGATTCTCGGGGCATGGATGAGTCGTGGCTACGTATACTCGTATTTATAGACAGAACGACACAAGTATCATTTAACAGCTCTTGTGTCGTTCTGTTGCTTTCTCAAAAAAATTGCTTCTTTTTCAACGCAGTGACCTTAAACATGAATCCCCTAACTTAAGAAAGTTAGAAAGGTTGATCACGTGACAAAGAACGATTGGATTGATATAGATTATACGACATTGAGTTGGTGAAATTACAAGTCATTCTATTGATTCGTTAGAAAATTTAATCAATGAGCACATCTCTCAACTTTTGTCAGTGGAATATTCATATTGCAATTAAAATGAGTTCAACTTATTCTCGGGGAATGGATGGGTCATGGCTACGTATAATTGTGTTTATAGACAAAATGACACAAATGTAGTTTAACAGCTCTTGTGTCGATCTGTTGATTTTTCAAAAGAATTTGCTTCTTTTTTAATCCCCTAACTTAAGAAAGTTAGAAAGGTTGATCATGTGATAAAAAACAGTTGAATTGACATAGATTATATGAAATTGAGTTGGTGAAAGTACAAGTCATTGTATTGATTCGTTAGAAAATATAATCAATGAGCACATCTCTCAACTTTTGTAAATGGAATGTTCGTATTGCAATTGAAATGAGTTCAACTTATTGATTCTCGGGTCATGGATGGGTTATGGCTACGTATACTCATGTTTATAGACAGAATGACACAAGTGTCGTTCAACTACTTTTGTGTCGTTCTGTTGATTTTTTAAAAATTTTACTTCTTTTTCAATACAGCGATGTCAAACATGGACCCTCTAACTTAAGAAAGTTAGAAAGGTTGATCACGTGACAAAAAACGGTTGAATGGACATAAGTTATACGTTATCGAGTTGGTGAAATCATGAGTCATTGTATTGATTCGTAGAAAATATAATTAATGAGCACATCTCTTAATTTTTGTAAACGACATATCCATCTTGCAGCTGAAATGGGTTTCGGGGTTATCTATACACGTGTTTATAGATAGAACGATACAAGTGTAGTTTTCTTTATAGCAACAGCACAAGTGCCGTTCTCATGGAGAAATTATATTTCTGTGACGACACTTGTACCGTTCTTTTAGAATTTTTCATCTCAAAAGCGACAGAAGTGTTGTTCTTAATGACATTTTCATCCTCTAAGCGGCACTTGTTCCGTTCTTTTAGAACTTTTCATTTCAATGACAGCATAAGTATCGTTCTCAATGACATTTCATCCTCAAACATTGGATCTGTAAAGTACACGAGAAAAATAAATCACGTGACAGAGAACGATTGAAATGATGTAAATTATTTTATATAAAGTTGTTGAAAGTAGAAGTGATCATATTATTTTTAATAAAATAAAAGTAGTTAGCATATCTCTTAATTTTTTTAAATGTCAGGACTTCCTTGCAACTTAATTGAATTCAACCTATTATTTCTTTACTCAATGACGGTTGTGGTTGCTTAAACTCGTAATTATAGATAGAATGGCATAAGTGTCGTTTTATTATCAGTAATGACACTTGAGCTGTTGTATTAATTTCTCCTTTATTTTCATTTGTTTTCAAAGTTACGACCTTTCAAATTGAACACCTTAAGTTGTATCGTTCTCAAAGTAATAATAGAAGTTTATATTTTGGTAACATCACTTATGCCATTCTCTTAGAACTTTTAATTCCAGTAACGACGCTAATACCATTCTCAAAGACTTTTCATCTCAGCAACGGCACAAGTTTCATTTTCACAGACAAGTATATTTACAAGTATAATGATAGCTATAGAATTCTTATAGACGTTCTCATCTTAGTAGCGGCACAAGTGTCATTCTCATAGACAAGTAAATTTACAATCATAACGGCAGTTGTGCCATCATTGGGAGGTTAGACTGACAATTAATGAGCATATTTCTCAACTTATATTTATAGATAAAACAGGGAATGGTCGTTTCATTTCAATAACGGATCTTGTGCTGTTCTATTGATTCTCCTGTATTTTAATTTTATTCCAGCATAATGATTTCAAACATTGGACCTCTAACAAAGCAT
>NC_036252.1:19175936-19188969 GCF_002742605.1 Olea europaea var. sylvestris | reverse complement strand
GATCAAGTCACAATTCCACCATTTTATCCATGTTTAAGTCATGTTTATGATCCAAATAAGTGTGTAAAAACACACTTATCAAAGGCTACAAGCAGTTATATCGACTCGACTTGATCGGGCGGAGAAAAAGGTTGACAGGTTCGTTGAATTGGCTATGGCGGGTCGGTTCCATCCAGCAACTAATGCATTTGATGGTGCCACTAGTAGCATAGCTTATGTACCAGAAAATGAACCGAAGGATGGGTTGGAAAAGGAGGTTGGGTTTGATGATGTGACAGATGTGCATGCTGCTGAAAGAAAGGTAGATCTGCCCGAAGAGGACTCAAAGTTAGAGGAGGAGGAGGAGGTTAGAGGAAAAAATGTAGGAGGGAAGGAGTTGGAAACTGAGCTTGGATTTGATGATGTGAGCCCGCTGAAACAAATGTAGAAGTGCGTGAGGAGGACCTAAAGTTAGAGGAGGAGGTTAGAGGCAAAAATGTAGGAGGGAAGGACTTGGAAAAGGAAGTTGGATCTAGGAATGATATAGATGAGCAAGAAAATGAAAAAATGATCAAGGAGAGTGTTGGAAAAGAAATAATATTAGAGGAGGAGCATCCCGACGTGGAGAAAGGGATTGCTGATTTTGTGACGCCTGAAAAGCATGATGTAGATACAAATGAATTCACGCAAGGTATGTAAAAATGAATTCAAAGTTAAGTTTTACATCTTTAAATCCAAATGAAACAAATTTTCCACTTCTAATTTTTGTTATTTGTAACATATAGGGGACGTTGTAGAAATCCATGAGGCGGGATCCGATCCATTGAAAGGACGAGGGTATCGTCGAAAGAGAAAAGCGCGCTTACTGTGTTCTTCGTACACTGACCCGACGAAGAGGAGAAAGTTGTCGGACATCAATGTATACGATCCTTATCGAGAAGTAGATCTCAACAAGGTTGAGGCTTTTTGCAAATGGATGAAAACTACATCTTCGTGGTAAATTATTACATATAGTTGTAAGTACATGTGAAAGTAATGACAGTATTACCTAAATATAACTTCGTGTTGATTTTGTTGTATGCACAGCCAAATTATACCTTTACGCTTCTATGATGTTCAAGCAAAAAGTTTGATGGATCTTTCGAAAGAGGATAGTTGGATTAATGACAGTGTAAGTAATCCAACTTTAATGATTTTATGATAATGTCACAAAAGAATTCAATTTGAATTTATTAGTTTATTTTTGTAGATTATGAACAAGGCCCTATATCATATACGAGAAAGGGCTTCCAGATTTTCCAATCTGTTTCGGCAAGACTGTTGCATATTGGACACTTATTTCTATCAATTTGTTGTCAATGCATATGGCCAATTACAGTCCATTAAAGAGCTCAAATGTAATAAGAGTCTAATGAATTATGTGAGAGGGGCTACTTCGGAGCTTGGTAAACCTTGGAAGGACTGTAAATATTTGTATCTTCCTAGTTGGACCCACGACCATTGGTTTGCAGTTCAAGTCGACATAGAGGAATGGGCCATTTTAATGTTTGATAGTCTGAAGGGTCACATTCGTCGGGCAGTGTTGGAAGCTTACTTTTTGTCTCTACAGGTGCTTATTCCGTTGATAATAAAATCTCATGTCACCAGTGAAAGCAAATATAGTACGGAAAACTTCAAATTTGTGAACGTAAAAGATGTTCCCCAACAAGTGAACGGGTAAGAATGACTAATTTCATAATTAGTAGTACTATATTATCTTGAGTATTGAAAATTAATACAAAAATTTTACAACTTTTTTGTAGATTCGATTATGGAATATTCGCTATCAAATTCATAGAATTTCTGCACGCAAATATGGACTTAAATACAATTCGACCGGATTACGTACCAGTATGGAGAAAGAAACTGGCTGCAGAGTTGTTGGCTTGAGATTTTGAGCCGTAGATTGTGCTTTGCTCATAATTTTTTTATATTTTATAACATTATGTAATCACTTAGTTGTTTTGGTTTTGGAGTAGCACCTATTTTGGAGTTTGAATATAATTTCAATATACATGCTTTCCATTGTCTTCTATAACTTTAAAGTTTGGATATTGTCCATGTCAGGTTGTTGAGTTTTACATGTACAAACCTACACGTTTTCCATTGTCATATCGTTGCAATGTAAGATGCACACTACTATTCTTATTTGCATAACGACTTAGAACTCGTGATGACCACACATAATAACTCCAAAATCGTTTCAGTTAAAAATGATGCTAAAACAATTTAAAACTCGTTCCTGAGACAAAAAAGGACATGCATATCGTTGCAATATTAATTACACACTGCTTCTCTGATTTTGCGTAACAACTTAGAAGTCGTTATGACCACACATAACGATTTCTAAGTCGTTTCAGTTATAATTAATACTAAAACGATTTTGACCTCATTCTCAAGACACAAAATGACATGAATATCTTTCCAACGTTAAGTACACACTGCTTCTCTGATCTTGAGTAACGACTTAGAAATCGTTATAACCTCACATAACGACTTATAAGCCGTTTCAGTTAAAATTGAAACTAAAACGATTTCTACATCATTTTGGAGACACAAAACGACATTCATATCGTTTCAATATTAAATACACACTGTTTCTCTGATTTTGCGTAACGACTTAGAACTCGTTATAAATATAAATAACGATTTAAAATTCGTTTCAGTTAAAATTGAAACTAAAACGATTTCTAAATCGTTTTCGAGATACAAAACGACATTCATATCGTTTCAATGGTAAATACACACTGCTTCTCTAATTTTGCGTAACGACTTAGAACTCGTTATGAACATAAATAATAACTTAAAAGTCGTTTCAGTTAAAATTGATACTAACACGATTTCTACCTCGTTTCTGGGACACAAAACGACGTTCATATCGTTTCAATGTTAAATACACACTGTTTCTCTGATTTTGCGTAACGACTTAGAACTCATTATGAACATAAAGAACGACTTAAAAGTCGTTTAAGTTAAAATTGATACTAAAACGATTTCTACCTCATTTCAGGGGCACAAAATGACATTAATATCATTTCAATGTTAAATACACACTGCCTCTCCGATTTTGAGTAACGACTTAGATATCGTTATAGGCACACATAACGACTTCTAAGTCGTGTCAGTTAAAATTGATACTAAAACGATTTCTTACTCGTTTTTGGGATACAAAACGACATTAATATCGTTTTAATGTTAAATACACACTGCTTCTCTGATTTTGAGAAACGACTTAGACTTCGTTATGACAAAAAATAACGAGTTAGAAGTCGTTTCAGGTAAAATTAGTACTAAAACGATTTCAAATGCGTGCCTGAGACACAGAACGACATGAATATCGTTTTAATGTTAAATACACACTGCTTCTCTGATTATCGTTTCTTCTCGTTCAGAACGATATTGATATTGTTCTAGCATAATTGTTCCTGAAAGTTGATCCATGTCGTTTCATTATAAACCAGCCGAGTTCGAAATCGTTTCAGCTGAAATTATAAGTACAACGACATCGATATCGTTTCTTCACAGTTGAAACGACATTAGTATCGTTATACTTAAAAATGGCGTTTCAGCCATCCACGACCACCGGCATACGTCTCACCGTACGTATGACGATGAAAGCAGGTCATCGAGCCGACTCAATCTCACTCGAACGACGCTATGGTAACGTTTGTTATTTCTTAGTTGTCTTTCACACTCAGGTTGTTTCGATAGAAACAGGGCATCTCCGTTGGTTCTTTCGGGCTATTCGAGAGCTACTAGCCCACTTGATACACTCTTTCGATCGTCATACACATTTCGGAGATATGTGGAGCGATCAAGGAGGATCGAAACATTGTTTTTAGGTATAACGACATTAATGTCGTTTCAACTGTGAAGAAATGATACCGTTGTCGTTGTACTTATTATTCCTGGTGAATCGATTTCGAACTCGTCAGATTTGTAAAGAAGCGAGATGGACAACGTTACGTTATTTCACTACTTGGTACATAACGATATTTATGTTGTTCCTTGTATAATTTTACGACTTCTAACTCGTTTCAGTTTATATAATATCTACAACGACCTCAAAGTCGTTTCTTCAAGAACATAACGATATTTATATCGTTATACCTAGAAACGACATTTCGATCGTCCTCGATCGCTTCACATACCTCCGAAATGTGTATGACAATCGAAAGAGCGTAACAAGTGGGCTGGTAGCTCTCGAATGGCCCGAAAGAACCAACGGAGATGTCCTGTTTCTATCGAAACAACCTGAGTGTGAAAGATAACTATGAAATAACAAACGTTACCACAACGTCGTTCGAGTGAGATTGAGCCGGCTCGATGACCTGTTTTCATCATCATACGTACGGTGGGATGTATGCCGATGGCCGTGGATGGCCGAAACTTCATTTTTAAGTATAACGATACTAATGTCGTTTCAACTGTGAAGAAACGATACCGATGTCGTTGTACTTATTATTCCAGGTGAAACGACTTTGAACTCGTCAGATTTGTAAAGAAACGAGATGGATAACGTTACGTTATTTCAGTACTTAGTACATAACGATATGTATGTCGTTCTTTGTGTAATTTTACGACTTCTAACTCGTTTCAGTTTATATAATATCTACAACGACCTCAAAGTCATTTCTTCAAGAACATAATGATATTTATATCGTTATACCTAGAAACGACGTTTCGACCGTCCTCGATCACTGCACATACCTCCAAAATGTGTATGACGATCGAAAGAGAGTAACAAGTGGGCTGGTAGCTCTCGAATGGCCCGAAAGAGCCAACAGAGATGCCCTGTTTCTATGGAAACAATCTGAGTGTGAAAGACAACTATGAAATAACAAACGTTACCATAGCGTCGTTCGAGTGAGATTGAGATTGAGCCAGCTCGATGACCTGTTTTCATCATCATACGCACAGTGGGACATATGTCGGTGGCCGTGGATGGTCGAAACGTCATTTTTAAGCATAACGATACTAATGTCGTTTCAACTGTGAAGAAACGATACAGATGTCGTTGCACTTATAATTTCAACTGAAACGATTTCGAACTCGACTGGTTTATAATGAAACGAGATGGATCAATTTTCAGGAACAATTACTCTAGAACAATATCAATGTCGTTCTGAACGAGAAGAAACGATAATCAGAGAAGCAGTGTATATTTAACATTAAAACAATATTCATGTCGTTCAGTGTCTTAGGAACGAGTTTGAAATTGTTTTAGTACTAATTTTACCTGAAACGACTTTTAAGTCGTTTCTCGAAATCAAAGAAGCAGTGTGTATTTAACATTGAAATGATATGAATGTCGTTTGTGTCCGAGAAACGAGTTAGAAATCGTTTTAGTATCAATTTTAACTGATGTGACTTAGAAGTCGTTATGTGTGCCTATAACGATATCTAAGTCGTTACTCAAAATCGGAGAGGCAGTGTGTATTTAACATTGAAGCGATATGAATGTCATTTTGTGTCCCAGAAACAAGGTAGAAATCGTTTTAGTATCAATTTTAACTGAAATGACTTTTAAGTCGTTTTTTATATTCATAACGAGTTCTAAGTTGTTAAGCAAAATCAGAGAAGCAGTGTGTATTTAACATTGAAACGATATGAATGTCGTTTTGTGTCTAGAAAACGAGGTAGAAATTGTTTTAGTATCAATTTTAACTGAAACGACTTTTAAGTCGTTATTTATGTTTATAACGAGTTCTAAGTCGTTAAGAAAAATCAGAGAAGCAGTGTGTATTTAACATTGAAACGATATAAATGTCGTTTTGTATCTCAGAAACGATTTATAACTCGTTATGTTAATCTGTATAATTTTTGAACTGGAACGACATTCATGTATACTGTAACGACATGAATGTAGTTTGCATTCCCTGTGAGAAAATATGAACATGAATACCTAAAATACTAAAATTTGATTCCAAAGGTACAAAATATTTTAATAACACAATGAGTACAAAATCTAATAAGTGATTTCATTCAGTTGATATAATAAGTACGAAGTTGTACAATTACAAAACAAGATAGTGTTACAACATTAATGTTCACTACTAGCTGCTTGGCCCGTGCAAGTGGATCGAACATGACCAGTTTTCTTGCACCTGCTACACTTACGAGCCACACGCGTCTCTCCGGCCGACCTTTTCCTCTTTTTGTTGGTCGTCCGCCCTGTCTTCGTGCCAATAGTGGAAATACTTCTCTGACTATCACATTCTTAGGAATTTGCCATTCGACCTCGTTTGGCAAAGGATATACGAATTTAGAATAAGCTTGCTTCCAACAAATACTAGTGTAAAAAGGGGTACATAATTTATAGCCCTCGTCTCCTTTAAACCTTGCTGCAGCAATTACATGCGCACATGGAAACTTGTCCAAATCAAATTTTCTACACGTACATGTCATTTCGTAAAAAACCACAAAGTGGTGTTTTAAATTGTCACCAACTTGATAAATGTCCGGAGAAACCTGATTTACCTCCAACCCATTTGACTCATTATATGTCATGCACATCTTTTTCTCTAATGTTGGCGTGAGTTGGGTCACACATTTTTCTGCTTCAACATGTCTTTCATAAAACCACCTTTGTAGTATCCCACGAATATATTCTAGTAAACCAACCATGGGAAGTTCTCGAGCACTCTTCAACAAACCATTTATAGATTCCGCATTATTTGTAGTCATGATATTGTAACGTATCCCGATAAAATGCGCTCTAGCCCAACATTGAAAATCTTCTTCTAATAGGTACTCTTTGATGCCCTCCTTTTTACTGCATAGAACTGCCATGTAGGACTCAGATTCGGTTACAGTATAAGTCTCTGACGCTGCCCTAAACAAAGTTGCAACATCACACCGTGGAAAATTTGTCTTCAAGTTCTTTTGCAAGTGATATGTACAATTACCATAATGAGCAAATCGAAACACATTTCTAACTCCATTTTTGATGCACGTTGCACGGTCAGATATAATCACAAGGTCATCCATATCACCTGTTATTAACCGCAACTTCTGAAAGAACCAAGTCCAGGATTCATCATTCTCCGAATCAACTACTACCCATGCGAGTGGAAATATTTGAAAATTTGCATCCTGAGAAGTTGCTACGAGTAGAGTATCTTTCATTCTCGATGTCAAGAATGCACCGTCTACAGAAATTACCTTTCGTATTGAGTTTACGAACCTATGTATACTTGGTCCCAATGCTATAAAAAGGTACTTGAAGTACCGATCATCATTAGTATGAATGAATGTCGGTGTACCAGTATTTTACATCTCCAAAACATGACAATACGCTGGCAATTTTGCATAACTCTCACGGGGTTTCCCACGAATCAGTCCACAAGCAAAATTTTTAGCCAGTACGCTTTAGTATAGCTTACGATTATGCCGAACTCTCGACGAATGTCATTAATAATGTCCCTTGGTCTGTAAACTCGGTTGACATCTTCATACTTAGGAGCGATGTGGTTTCCAATAATCATATATGAAGCATGCGTATGATCTCTGTGACGAACACTTATGGAGCAAGAATGATGACCATTGTACTTTTGAACTTCGAAAATGGGACTTTCTACGATCTTGGTTGCCCATAAGCGCCACTTGCAATTTTCATCAATACAAACAATTGTATAAGTGCTTTTATTTGATTTCTTAACTTTGTACTCAAACTGGCACTTCACAGCTAGCAACTGTAATTTTGATATTATGTCATATTTCGATGGAAACAACTGGTTGACTCGCACATCTAATTGTTCCGAAATTTTTACCGATGTCTCGTAATAGAGCAAACTTACACTTTCAGATACAATCTGAGTACATTCAACATTATTATCATTCACTATATCCCTACTGCAAGGTTCATGCGTGCGTAAATCAAAATTATTGTCATCTGCCACAGGAGAATTAACTTCATCATCTACCCTTCGGGGACTATCTTCACTTACGTCAAAACCATTACAATCTACAAATATTCCATCACCATTGTCATCATTACCATCGTTGTCTGTTCGATCTTGTTCCTTCTCGTTGTTCATATTTCCAATTTGTTCTCCACCATTTATTACTAATAAACATCATTCATCACCAAAATCTTCCTGATTCTTAACAACTTCATTTAAAATACTTACACAAAGAAAAGTTTCTGTACAGGAAGATATAAACCACTTTACGTTGTTGTCATAATCAATTATGATTGGTGCAGCTGGAGCTTTAGACATTATCGGGACAAAAGCTGAAATCTCCATTTTGTATAGACTCGTATTGATATTCAATGCCTCCTTAATTTTATCATATAGTTCCATGTAAGAAATTGTTTTTGCAACAAGAATAGGTATTTTTTCCCTTTGCCATTTCCAGAATACTTCCATTTCCATCCACCTTCAACTGTCTGCTAATATTCAATTGGATAACAAATCGATATCCATACCATGTCCATGGTGTCCATAACCTGTAACTCAACATATAAATTTCATCAAATTTTAAACATCATACAATATTGATAATGATATGTACGTTGTCATGGATTTCAGAAAACGATATCTATCTCGTTCACAATTTCATAAAACGATCTGAATGTCGTTCTGTATTGAAGGAATCAAATACACGTTTCACGTGAAAACAATGTGAAAAAAGCCAATCATCCTTCACCACTTTACATTTCACTTCAATTAATACTAAGGAATACGAATAAGGGGTAATGAGAATAAGATTGAGAAGTAGCCTATTTAAAGATCCAATCAAATCATAAAATAAATTCAAAATCATCATTGAAAAATGAACACCACAAACGCATATACAACAACATGAATGGATGATTCAAAATAATGGAGAAAGAAAGCAGCTCAAATATCGAAAATTTACCAAATCCTCTCTTCTTCTCCAAATGCCCAATAAAAATATAGCAAAACTTTATTATTCACTTCAACCAAATGAATGTTCAAGGGAATGCGAATGTAGATTTTGTGATTTCATTAAATAGAGAAGAAGATGATGATAAGAAAATCAGCATGAAAGCATCTATCGTGATTGAGTCGTTCATAGAGGAGGAAATGAGATTAAAGTTGAAAGGAAATTAAAATGAAAATAAGGACAATATCATCATTTCACATACAAGAATATTTTAGTCTTTTACAAATTTTATTTTCCATATTTAATAATTTTCAACCTTCCAACTAAAAATCTTAATTCTTGATCTTTTGAACAAATGTTTAGTTTCACCAATCCTTTTAAATGAATCCCCCCTATTCTTTCCCGTTCCCTGTTTTGTTTACGTTCCTCTCCCTTCGCCATCTCTAGGTTGCGCAATTCATAGCCCTAATTTCTTCCCCTTGTCTCTCCAATCTGTTTCTTTCAATTCCAGAAACATGGCCCTTTTGCACGGTTTTTTTTGTTATACATTTCGACCACTTTAATTTTTACCAATTGCAACTCTTATAATTCGAGTGTTACGATTTGGAGATTATTTCTGAAATTACCAATGGAGTTGCCGAAGGAGGAGAATCAATTGGCAGTTGCTACCAGTTCTGCGACGTCGTATCATGACTTGCTGCACGCACAGCTGGGTCTTTTCAAGAGCCAGATTGAACACCTAAAAAATATTGTCACCACTCAATGCGAACTTACTGGTGTGAATCCGCTCTCTCAAGAAATGGTAATCTTTCTTCGTTTCTTCTGATTATACATAATACGCTGACTCCTTTCATTCTTCTTCCTTCGTTTTTTTTTTTTTTTGGTTATATTAAATTTTGTTTATTGATTGATTTTTCGGTTTATTTTGTCCATTTCATTTCGGATTATATTTATGCTTTTAACACTGAATTACATTATCTTGCAAATTTGAGCAAATGACACTGAATTAAATTTTGTTACTGTTTTTGCCCGTTGATCACACGAGGTGTTGTTGATTTTCTGTTCATTGGTTGATTTTTTCTCAGTTGACAAGACAAATAGATAGTTGTATTTATTTAAAATCATTTATGCAGGTAAGAAACCCCGAGATTTGCTGAATCCCAAGGCTATAAAATACATGCAATCAGTATTTGCTCTGAAAGATACTATTAGTAAGAAGGAAACTCGGGAGATCAGTTCTCTTTTCAGAATTACGGCCACACAGGTTCTTTTGGGCCCAGAACTCTGTGAATCATTTTTTTTTTTTTTTGGGTTTTTTAAATGTGTTTATAATTATTCATTGTAAAATGGTAGTCAACTTACAGCATGTACAATCAGGGTTCTGCATATCCTGCTTCATTGGCAAATTATCGTCTCTTCATTGTTGGTTTATTAACTTGTCATGGTGTATTACTTTAATTTGTTCTTGGAAGGTGAAGATTGTAATGTCTGTTGAGCTGGATGTATATGCATGCAATAATTTTCGAATGGAAGAAATGTGAAAGATAAGGTCATCATTGAAATCAATGGCTATACAAATAAAGCATAGAAATTACTAAAGAAACAAAAACTGCATGAACTGTCTATTAATCTATCCAATATTAATATATCCTAATATCATTCATGGATATCTCGTACAAAAAGACTAGTGTTTAATGTCCCAAACTTTGACTTTCATTTGTCATGAACATCAGTAGGAGAATAGATTTAGAAAATTTGTATACATTAGTTGTGGCAAAATATATGTGAAAACGGAATTGGAATATTGAAATTTTTATTCCACAATTCTACAAAACACAACCCTATACCTCCTATTTATACTATACAATGTAAATTGGAAAAGGAAACTATAATTACCTAAGAAAGGAAATAAATCAACCTACCAATTAACCAAAAATAACAATCTAAATAAATTATAATTTCCATATTGTATGACTTTCTACACTCCCCCTCAAGTTGAACTATAGATGTTGATCATGTTCAACTTGTTGTGGAGTTCGTTGAAACTTTGTCGTGACAATCATTTTGTGAAGATATCCGCGATTTGCTCAGTTGTTGGGACATATGTCATACAAATAATCCCATCTTCTACTTTTTCTTTGATAAAATGCCTGTCCACTTCTACATGCTTGGTTTTGTCATGTTGTACTGGATTAAGGGAAATACTGATGGCTGCTTTGTTGTCGCAATAGAGTCTGATTGGAAGTTCAACATTCACTTTCAGTTCTTCCAAGAGTTTCTTTATCCACAGCCCTTCACAAATCCCTTGAGCCACAGCTCTGAATTCAGCTTCGGCACTGCTTCTACCCACTACATTCTGTTTCTTGCTTCTCCAAGTCACTAAGTTTCCCCATACAAATGTACAGTAGCCAGAAGTAGACCTTCTATCTTCAATTGATCCAGCCCAGTCTGCATCAGTAAATACTTCTATTCCCATCCTTTTATTTTTTCCGAAAAATAATCCTTTCCCAGAAGTGCCTTTCAGATATCTGAGAATTTTGTATACTGCTTCCAGATGAGCTTCTTTGGGAGAGTGCATGTGTTGACTGACCACACTGACTGCAAATGCAATATCAGGTCTAGTGTGTGAGAGATAGATCAACTTTCCAACTAATCTTTGATATCTATCTATTTCCACTGGGCTCCCTGTGTCCTTCATCTTTCCAGATTCAATAGGAGTGTCACTTGGTTTAGATCCTAACATGCCAGTTTCTCTTAGCATGTCAAGTATGTATTTCCGTTGAGACATACTGATGCCCTTATTTGATCTTGCAATCTCCATACCCAAAAAATACCTCATTTGTCCAAGATCTTTTATTTCAAATTCTGCGGCCAAACACTTCTTTAATCTTTCCATCTCAGCAATGTTGTCTCCAGTTAGGATTATATCATCAACATATACAATCAATATTGTCTTAGTACCATCTCTAGACTGATGAAAAAACATGGTGTGATCTGATTGTCCCTGCTGATATCCCTGACTCTTCAGCACTTTTGCAAACCTATCAAACCATGCCCTCGGTGATTGTTTGAGGCCATATAGAGACTTCCTGAGTTTACAAACCTGATTTTCCTTCCCACTTTTGTTGAATCCTGGTGGTATTGTCATGTAGACCTCTTCCTCTAACTCTCCATTTAAGAATGCATTCTTGACGTCAAGTTGTTGAAGAGGCCAGTCTAAATTCACTGCAAGGGATAGAAGAACCCGAACTGTATTTAGCTTTGCCACCGGGGCGAATGTTTCTGTGTAGTCAATGCCGTATGTTTGTGTATACCCTTTGGCGACTAGACGAGCTTTATACCGTTCTACTGTCCCATCTGCCTTGTACTTCACATTGAACACCCATTTGCAACCTACTGATTTCTTTCCTTTTGGTAGATTCACTACCTCCCAAGTCTCATTTTTCTTCAAGGCTCTCATTTCTTCCATTACTGCCTCTCTCCATTTGGGTGACTCCAAAGCTTCCTGAATATTTCTTGGAACTTCTGTTTTATCAAGATTGGTTGTAAAGGCTCGAAATTTAGTAGATAGAGCATTATAAGATATGAAATTTGAAATAGGATGGAGGGTACATGACCGAGGTTGTTTCCTGAGAGCAATAGGCAAATCATTTTCCGGAGATATGAGTTCGACAGAGGAGTTCTTTTCAGGTCCTATCGTCGGTTCTGACTCTTTTGGTGCTTCAGGTGTGAGAGTTTCTTTATACTTTGATTTAGGCTTCCGTGAGTAAACTAGTATCTCTTTATCATTTTGTGATTCGACATCTCCCCTTGGATTCAAGTTTCCTTCTGTATATAGCACATTAGAAGGTAGAGTGGCTTTTTGGTCAGTGGTGGAGAGGTTAAATTCTAAGAATTCACGATCCAACCGATCTTCACTCAAGTTCTCCCCCTGAAGAGATGGTTTCTGGAAATATGGTGTTTTTTCGAAGAAGGTGACATCCAGACTAACATAGACCCGTTTTGTGAATGGGTCATAACATTTATAGCCCTTTTGAGTGGGTGAGTACCCAATGAAAACACACTTTATTGCTCGTGGTTCAAGTTTATTTCGGTGATGAGAATGCACAAAGGCAGTGCTTCCAAAAACTTTTAGTGGGAGGTTTGAATTGAGGCGAGAATT
>NC_036252.1:19116248-19175723 GCF_002742605.1 Olea europaea var. sylvestris | reverse complement strand
GAGAGAACTAGAGGGACCTTTAGGAGAGGGCTGACCAGATGTTTGAAGGCTTGAAAATATTTGATAGAGTTGTTCCATTTGTTCGGAATTGAATGCTCCGCTTGAAGTAGGAATTTTTGTTTCAGCTTGGTATCCTCGGCTCCTATTATTTTGCCTTGGCTTCCAGTCGGTAGGTTTTCCATGAATTTCCCAACATGTGTCTTCTTTGTGCCCCGGCTTGCGACAATGCTCACACCATGGTCGTCCCCGTTGTTTTTGGGTTGACCCATTTGCAGTCCCTTTTGAGAAAAAACCCAAAGTTCCATTTCCACTTGAAAGCCCATTACCTGGAGGCCCATTATTTTCCGGCCCACTGTTTTTTTAAAAATTCACTCCAGGCCCAATATTCGGTAGCCCATTTATCTTAACAGTTGGAGGCCCATTCCCTTTGACATTTAGGGCCGACATCTCTGGAGGAGCTCCATTCCCGTCCTTCATCATCACCGATCGACGAGCTTCCTCCCGGCGAACCTCGGCGAACACTTCGCGCGTCGGTGGTAACGGTCGCCGGCCTAAGATTCTTCCTCTAACATCATCCAGCTCTCGGTTTAGGCCTGCAAGGAACTCGAACACCCTCTCATTCTCTACCTTCTTTCTGTACAGTGTGCAGTCATCTGCACACTTCCACTCCTCTTCGACGCTAAGGTCTAATTCCTGCCAAAGATTCACCATTTCCATGTAATAATCGGTCACGTCTCTCGAGCCTTGCCGGGTCTGCCACAGTCGGGATTTGATTTCAAATATGTGCGACGAGTCTTCTACATCGGAGTAAGTCTCCTTCACTGCATCCCAGACGTCCTTTGCTGTTGGGAGAAAGAGGTATGTTTTTCCGATGGTCGGTTTCATTGAATTTACCAACCAAGCCGTCACCATGGAGTTTTCTGATTTCCACTTCTGCAGCAAGACGGCGTCGGTCGGTTTCTTGGTTTCGCCGGTAAGATACCCCAATTTTCCTTTTCCGTCTATTACTAATTTTATGGATTGGGCCCACTCTCGGTAGTTCCTTCCATTTAACTTTTCCACCATGAGTTGGAAGGTGGAGTTCTCTACTCCAATTGAACCGATTGGGGGGCTGACTTCTGTTTCGAATTCTGAAGTGGCAGAGGTCGTCGACTCTGCCATTGTTTTGCTAGGTTAGAGGAACCTACGCTCTGATACCATGAAAACGGAATTGGAATATTGAAATTTTTATTCCACAATTCTACAAAACACAACCCTATACCTCCTATTTATACTATACAATACAAATTGGAAAAGGAAACTATAATCACCTAAGGAAATAAATCAACCTGCCAATTAACCAAAAATAACAATCTAAATAAATTATAATTTCCATATTGTATGACTTTCTACGATATGCTTGTAAAAATATATACAAACATGGATCGTGCAAGCATGTCACGTAGTATGAGAAATCTGGAACAATGTGTCACGATGGTTACAAAACCCTAGGGGGCTATGTTGCAAACAGTCTCAAGATTGATGGTGACATGTTATGAATAAACGTGATGCAAACAGATTGATGATCAGTGAAAATTCAGCTGCTGACTTTGACTTTCATTTATCGAGAACATCAATAGGAGAATAGATTCAGAAAATTTGTATACAATAGTCGTGGCAAAATGTATGCTTGTAAAAATATATGAATACATGGAAATCGTGCCAGCATGTCATGTATTATGAGAAATCTGGAACAGTTTGTCATGATGGTTACAAAACCCTAGGATGCTATAGTGCAAAGAGTCTCAAGATTGATGGTGACACGTTATGAATTAACGTGATGCGAACAGATTGATGATCAGGGAAAATTTAGCTGTTGACTTTGCAACACCAAGCCCTGTATATGGGGAATTGGAGACTGAAATGGAAATCTAGTACTCAAACTATATCTGGATGGACAGTCGGAAATAATTTGTTTGTTTCTCGTTTTTAAGCAAACTAAGAGGTGCTGTTATTTATCTCAAATTTCTAAGATAGCCATGAGCTTTAAATCTGATGCATGGTCAATAATTCTATTTATTCGAAGGTTAATTAATAGAATATGACACCGAAAATTTTCACTTAATATACATAGTAATTCAAGATCCAGAAATTCTTTACGTGCCTAAACTATTTTAAAATTGAAATTTTAGTTTTTGTTGAAAGTTGGAAATTGAAACTTGGAGATAGTACTGCATGTTGCTTGATGAGCAGGATGCATATGCATGCAATAATTTCTTCAAATAGAAGACAAAGAATTCCAGTCTGTGCCGTGCTTTGTCAGTTCTAAAAGCAGGTGGAATTTCAAATCATTCACCTGTTTTAATTACTCATGCTTTATGTGTATGGGAGCATTAACTCCATTCTAGTGGGCTTTTGAGGAGCAGGAGAAATTGTTGGTAATATAAGTTTCATTATTGAAAACTTGTCAAAAAAAGGGAAAAAAAATTCAAGGCATTGAGAACTACACATTGCACTTTATCATTCATCTATGTATTGTACAGAAAGACCAGTGAAAAATCCCTAACTCTTTCACTTATGGTGAACATCAATCCGAGAATATATTTAGAAAATCCAAAACCATCCGTCTAAGTATGCAGCAGTTACAACAATGTGTATAAAAATATATGCGAAGATGGAGTCATTCAAGCGACTCACCAATGATCTATGAGAAATCTGGAAACCGGGTTGCACGATTATGGTTATTAAATTAAACCCTAGAGGCTATGGTGCTAACTATCTCAAGATTGATGGCGATGCTTTACAAATTAATGCGATGTGAACATTTTGATGATCAGTGAAAGTTCAGCAGTCGAATCTAAAACACCAAGCCCAATAAATGTGGAATGACAGGAAATATAGACAGAAAAGGAAGTCTATTGTATTTATATATACATGGATGGAATATGAACGAGCCAAAATAATTCATTCCTTCTTATCTATACCAACGTTTAGATGGAAATTTCTAAGATCCCACACTCTTTAAATTGTTATACAGAATAGATAATTCTAGTTATTTAAAGGTTAATTAACAGAGTAGCATACCTAAAATTTTGGTGTACATGAACAAATATGTTGTTTTTTCATACAATGTGAGAAGAAGTTCGAGATCTTGAAATTCTTGACATTTTAAAGTGACTTTTAGAAGGTGGATATTGTAACTCGTAGATGGCAATACCTGATGAGCAGGATGCATTTGCATGTAATAATTTTTTCGAAGGTGAAATTCTGCTTTTGTTTATTTCAGGCACTGGCTGAATTATCTTCTTATTTCTTTTGTAGGTTAGGGACTTCTTTAATAATAAACGATCACGAGTGAGGAAATTTGTCACATTGTCAAGAGAGAAGGCAAACAGATCCACTGCCTGCAATGAGATTCACGATGAGGTCCTGTCAACATCGAATCCCAATATACCTAATGAACCTGTCCCAATACACAGTGTGGTTCCTATGAATATTGAGGAAGGGCCTTCTAGCTCAGTACAGGATGAGGTCCTTTCTCACGTGGACAACTCGGATAGATATTTCGTAGAAAATATATTTAGTTTAATGAGGAAAGAAGAATTGTTCTCAGGGCAGGTTAAATTGATGGAGTGGATCCTGCAAATACAAAATCCTTCAGTGCTAAATTGGTAATTGTAACTTTCTTTTATAAGGGGAACAATTTAAGTGTATGTTTGGTAAGGATTAGAATTAGATTTTTTACTAGATTGTGATAAAAGTTTTTGAAATGTGTGATTGAAAAGCTGTGGGATTTATGAAAAATGTGGTTAATATTGATTATTTGACTTTGACTTAGATTAAAATCTGTACCAAACATGCTCTAAAATTAGAATTCTGGAAGCCTCTAACCATATAGTATCTTATGTAATTACAGGTTCTTAACTAATGGCGGCGTGATGATTTTAGCGACATGGCTAAGTCAAGCAGCTTCAGAAGAACAAACGAGTGTTCTTAATGTTGTTCTCAAGGTCTTCAGCGTTCATAATGTTGTTTTACTGCATGCTTTGCTCAAATATCTTTCAATAGTTTTAAAAGTTAATTTTCAATTTTTAGGTACTTTGTCACTTGCCACTGATGAAGGCCCTCCCTGTACACATGTCAGCAATATTACAAGGTGTTAATAAACTGCGGTTTTATAGGAAATCAGGTGTGTTCTTTTGCTTGTATAATTGCTCCTTCGCAGTGTGTCTCTTCTTAACTGGAAATAAGGAAACATTCCTGATTGGTTGATATTGTTTAATTATCGTTTCAGAGAGTAAAATGAGATTCGTAGACCCAAATATTCACTTACAGTCTGGTCAACAATGAATAATTTTTTGGTTCCTCTTGTTTGCATGATTATATTGAAACTATCTAGGAAATATCTCATTTATATGTCGACTCAACACACTCGATGTTTTTTCTAATGTATTATGGTGCAATTTTAAGCGTGGTTGGAAGTTGTATATAATTGATTTACATTATAAATAGATAGAAATGACGGTCGATAAGTGGGTACCATGAAATGTGGATAAAAACTATTTTGACTGATTATAGACAAATTATAAACATGTGCCAAACAAGGGCTGTGTTTGTTATTACACTAAAACACACTGTTCGCATCCATTGATGCTTAGTTTTTACATTCCTTCGCTAGTTTTTCTCATTTTTCTGATTTGAAGATCAGACATCTCAAACAGGGCAAGAATGCTATTAGCTAGGTGGAGCAAGGCTTTTGCAAAGAGCCAGGCTTTGAAGAAACGCAATGGGATGAATTTGGCTGCTGATGCACAGGATGAGATGCTACTGAAGCAGAGGTAAGCTGATTATTTCTTTTTTTTTTTATGTTTCCTGCAATTAGTTTTATTTGTATTCTGACAACTAAATTGTAATTTTATGCAGTATTGAAGAAGTTTTGGGCGATGAAGCAAGAGATTCAAAAGTTAACGACTTCGTAAGTTATTTGAGGCTGCTGTGTTATTTGCTCAACTCATAACTAGTGTTGCAGAGAATGCTTTCTAAACACTCTAAACTTACAGGGCAATGCTCTAATACCCTTTGAAAATCAACACAACTTAAGGTATGTGACACTTCTTTGTTTCCATAAAGTTGTTTGCCAAATTTGATTGTTGGAGACATTTTAAGCGCGGAATCCTTTTCCAGGAAGGTCAAACCTTCTCAGCCACTGAAAATGATCACTGCATCAACAGATGACTCTAACAAAAGGCGAGGAGTTCTATCAATACGTATCCTTCTATTCGCCCTTGAACTAGTCAGAGAACTAATATAGGTTTCTATATGGGAATTTCAACGTTTTTTCTATTTCTTTCACTCAGTAATTCCTTCATTGGCATTAAATCTCTGAGCACTTGCTATTATTTGTTACTTTTACGTTGATTCTTCTAGCTTACCATGACTTCTTTTGGCGATTGAAAGCTTTTAGTATTCCTTAAATGGTCAGTGTGTAAACTAATGAAGTTCAATTATGCAAGGGCTGAACCTGGGTGCTACACTAAAATAGGCTTTATCAGGGGTCACACAACTATACCCATGCTATGAGCGAGTTAAAATTAATGCTACAACGTTTGCTAAATTTAAGGTCAGAAATGGCTTGTCATTTCAAATGTATAGCAACATAGTTCAAACTTGTAGAATGGAAATGGCCAGCAATATGAATGATGATGATCCTTATCAATATAAGTGCTAAAAATTTTGATTTAGGAAGTAGTCTATTTGATGAAAGTTAAATCCTTGGTCTATTCAGTGACTGCTGAATCAATGACAACTGGAGAAACCGGTTTCTTGTTTTTGCCCTGGCTTTTCTGAATCTATTTTTGCTTCGGGGGGGTGGGGTGGTAAATGTTGAAAATTGTACGGCCGAAATGTTTTTATAAGGTAAATGAAAGATATGCTTGTGTTTTTGCCTTTATTTTTATTTGCATTAAGTGCAAATGATGCGTTTCCTTGAGCTAAATTCTGAGCCTTCCCTCGAAAGAATAACTGTAACTACTGAATATGTGACATTACAATAAGCTCACTTGTGTAACCTTATCCCTTCGTACACAATACCGTATGAAATGTTTGGCAAATTATCATACAATCAATAAGCTGATGAATTAAACTCCTGTCCGTGAAAAATTTAGTAAAAAAACTACAGCTTGATCTTGAGGTTGTCTTGCTTCGAGATGAGATAATGGTTTTATTTATTTATTATTATTAGTTTTCTTTAATAATGACCACAAAATTCTTAGGTATGGTATCTTCCTCCATTCATACATAAGAAATATTGAAGCTAGGCTTCCAAAAGTGCAGGAAGAGAAGTGAACCAGAATAACCCTCTTGCTGAGTTTTGGTAGAGGGCAAACAAATAACAATGGCTAGTATTCTTTGTATTTTGGTTTACAGAAGAGTAGCAATTAGAACTTCCTGAAATGTTTTCTTCCAACTACACGAAGTGAAATCAAAAGATAATTTTGAGTAGTAATTAGAACTTCCTGACAAGTTTTCTTCCAACTACATGAAGTGAAATCAAAAGATAATTTTTGCAGACATCTGACTAGAAAGAGATTTGGATTATTCTCTCCCTCTGTTATGGATTTGTATGGATAAGCCTGCCATTACATAGAACTTCGTGATTTCTTCCAACTTCACAAAGTGAAATCAAAAGATAATTTTTGCAGACATCTGACTAGGAAGTGATTTGGATTATCTTCTCTCCCTCTGTTATGGATTTGTATGGATAAGCCTGTACTTTGACTGCCTTAATTAGTAACAGAAGCACAAAAGCGCAGAAAAGTTCAGATGGTGGAGCAGCCAGTCCAAAGAACAGGTATAAGGAGCAGCCCTCAGGTTGCAAAATCTGTTCCTGCAACTCAAAGCCGCCCACTTTCTGCTGATGATATACAAAAAGCGAAAATACGTGCTCAATTCATACAGAATAAATACGGCAAAAGTATTACATCTCCCGATGAAAGTCAGAAAAAAATTATCTCTTCACAGGCTAGTCCTTCAGTACCCAATGCTTTTGTTCGCCCTAAACTAGAGGAACAGAATAAACTTGATATAGCTTCCTCCAAAGTGGCTACTCAGCAGGAAACTCCTCGAGATGTCACAGGGAATTTGAATTTGGATCCTCCTAGGAAAAATTGTAAGAATGTGCAGATCCCATGGCAGACACCTCCAGGTAAATTTACATATATTTTGTTTTCTTCTTTTTATTTTCATCTGATCATTTTTATTGCCTAAGTAGCACCTGGCAGATAATATTTGCCGTTTTCATGGTTAGGGTTCCCAAAGTTCAATAACACATCTTTAGTGTGTTAAAAATGTCTGGAAGGTTAATTATGTTCTGCTACTATACCTTGCCCCCATATCCTTTGCTCGCCTATTTCAAAATAAATTTGATGACTTTCTCCCTTTCCCTATTCCCAAATCATTTGCAAAACTGACCATGGCTGTTCAACGATATAAAGCGAGTTGATAAATGGATTATTAGCAAGGAAATTTGGGTGACGTACCTATGATGCACCGATATGGATACGTGTGTCCAACACGATACGTGTCGAATACGTCGACTCATGATCTTTCAAAAAAGTACCGACACAACACGTCGTCGACATGTTAATTAAATTCTTTAAAGTTCTTCATTTATATAGTATAAATTTATTTTCATACTTATTGATTTTTCTTGTTGAAATCTCTTAAATATGAGTACTTATTTGTTATTTACTAATAGCTATAGTAAGAAAGAAAAATGATTATTGTAGAGTGTTCAAAGGATGTCGGAATCGACACGAGTCCGACACATGTCGAACACGAATATGCTATTCTAGTTAGAGTGTCCATGCTACAGAGTGACGTACTAAATAAGATGAACTTATGCCTAAATAACAACACCATCAGTATTATTAAGAACTTTCTTTTGGATCACTTGCTGCATCTGCTGGCTGTGTCTGAGAGGAGGAAATCTTGCATTTAAAGAACTCTCAGTTTGAAGTTTGTCCTATATTGCTTCTTTTTCCCGGAGATTCATCAAATTATTGGGTTATGTTAATTTCTGCCTCTCAATGCTGATGGCTTCATTTGTATAGGTGACCTGTCTCATATCATGAAGTTAAGAGAGCTAATAACCTTTACTTGTTGTTCATTTGCAATCGATGTTCTTGAATTAACCGTGTCAATTAATTGCTTGAAAGAACAATTGCCTGGATATGGTGTTGATGGAGCTAAAATTGGTTTAGCAATGCATTGCCATATGATATACCTTGTGCTGTTAGGTGGACAATTTTTAACCTTGCTGAGTACTGCTTTTTAACTTTAATAAAGTCGATCGATGATAAATTAGAGAGAATGGAAAGCAAAGGGGTGTGTACAAGAATGACCAATAAATTTATGGTTTTGCTTGTTTAGATGTCCCATTCCTCCGGGACAACTCCATATCCTTAAATATTGATTTTTGGGGATCGTATCTTAATGCACCGTTTCTTCTTCTTTTTTTTCTTTTTTTTTTTTTAATTGATGCAAATAGTATGTGAGGGTTACAAGGCACAATTCTATTTTTCGACTCTTTGATGCCCGTTAGTTTGGGTTAAGGTGCGTGCAGATGTCACGTGGGAAGTACGCTCTCTACTAATTCGAGAGTCAGCAATCATTCATTTAATAACCAAATTACTAACAATCGCTTTTAACGAGTCTAATGTTCTTCTATTGCCTGCTAATTAATCGTGAAGAGATGCAACGGGGTTCAAATACTTGATTTAACTGCACTTTTGGCAGATGCAAATTTTACTACTGTTTATGTCATGTGGATCCTGAATTTGAGTTTGGGATCTAAATGGAATTGTTCAGGTTAAAAGAAAAGTGTTATTAAGGGGAAATTGACAAAAGAACATGGCCCTGCTTTTGAAATGGAGAACTCAATTACTAATTCAATTCAATCTTACCTCAATCTTTTCAAATATGGAATCTGGGATCAATAAACAGGTGATCTTGGGAGAGATTTGTTGGTATCTTGCAAATGAACTGATTATGTAAACTGCTATAGTTAGAGAAAATTTTGAGTCTTGCAAATGATCTAAAATTTTTGCTTCTTGATGTTACGGAGATTTTATAATTACAAGCTCAAAATTTTAATTTGAATGGAAAAGATTGTATGTCACGACATATTTCGTATATGTAAATATATGATGCAGCAATAAACTCAATCGTGAATGAGATTGACATTCTGAGAAGCAAAATCTTTCTAAAATTAGTATGTAAAGCATCATAATGTGATCTGTTTCCTGTTTTAGCGTAAGGCGCATTGATATTGGATCTGAGCCTTTGCCTCTGGTATTCAGTATTTCCTTTTGTTTTTTCTTTCATGCAGAAATCAATATTAGTGATTCTTGGCACGTTGGCACTGGTGAAAGTAGCAAGGAAGTTGAAGTGCAGAAAAACAGAGCGCGGCGAGAGAGGGAAGTTGTTTACAGGAGAATTCAGGAAATTCCCCCAGACCCGAGGGAACCTTGGGATGGGGAGATGGACTTTGATGATCTGCTGACCCCAGAAATACCCATTGAGCAAATGCCTGATGTTGAACCATTAGAAGCACCAGTGGAAAGCCAAGAAGTGGCAGCAACTGTTGCCTCTACATCGTCACAGAATGTTGGTGGGATCGGTATGCCTGAACCCGATCTTCAGTTGCTTGCTGAATTGCTTAAAAATCCGCAGTTGGTTTTCGCCCTGACATCTGGCCAGGGTGGTCAATTATCAAGTGGCGAGACTGTTAAGCTGCTTGATATGATAAAAGCGAATGGAGTGAACTCTTCGAGTAGTTTAGCTGCCCTAGGCACAAAAGCTGATAATAAGGTTGAAGTATCTCTTCCATCCCCAACTCCCTCCAGCGATCCTGGAACGGTGCGTAAATTCAAGCACATATTGTATACAACTTTGTTGAATATATATGGAATTGTTTCAGTTTTCTCCGCAACCTTGTGGTGTTCACGTCTGTGTTCTGGTTTGACTTGCAAACTTTGGAGGTCTTGGAGGATGGGACGGGCTATATACGTGAACACTGAAGCTGAAAATGTTCTTTGTTTTCCTTCTTTTCCCATTGAACCTACGAAATTTTGAATCCCGTAAAGAAGGAAGGGAAAAAAAAAAATAGAAAAGAAACAACGGATAGGGATCAATACAGCAAAAGTCGAAGACAACAACTAGATATAGTTCACAATTTGATCATTAACTCTTTACAATTCCTTTACTTTCATTGTTCTTTTGTTGAAGGCGACTACTGATTCATGGTATTTTTTGTTTTCTTTTCTCGACTTTTGATGTTTGCAGGGTGGATTGAAGCCTGATTTTTTAAGAAATCCATTTTCACGGCAGCACGCAGTAACAAATGGTAATGCGCACACACTTCCAACAACCAGCTTAAATTATCGAGAGATTCCGGCCAACCTTGTCTTGGCACCTCAATCGTCTGCAGCAGTTCAGCAGGTGGTCCACCAACACCAAGTGGTACCACCGGTATCATCTTTTCAAACAGCTTCTCAACAATGGCACCTAAACTTAACTTCGGCCAACACAAAATTAGCCTCGGAAATGATGATAAACGGAAATAATTTAGCTAATTCTACCTTAGGTAATGCTCAGCCATTGCCGGGTTCAGTTATGTCAACATCAACTGAAAGACAAATTTCTTACGGGCCTGAACCCCATCATCGGGAAATCGCACGATCAAATTATTATAATGCTTACACCAGAGGACCTCTGCAGGCTTCTGAGAGAAATCACTTAGAGCAGGCACCTAAGTTTGAGACGTGGAGCCCGGAAAATAGTCCAGTGAGGTCTCATGAATATGTCGTGGGCCCGAATCAACCCCAACCAATAATGAACTCGAGACATGGTTATAGAACCGAAAGGGCAATGCTGCAGAATCCGGTGCAGCCATCAGGCTATCAGGACCATGGTCGAGGTAGAAACAGAGGATGGCACGGTGGGAGGAGATAGCCTGTGCTGATAGTAATGTTCTAAGTTTTTGGTGTGGATGGGGTATATGGGCCTAATGTCAGCAAATTATAGAATTGGTGGGTTTTTTTCAGAGAACTATGGATATTTTTGTTCTCGATTTGGATAAATTATTGTGTTTTACATTCAACTTTTCTTGGTTCTGTAAAACTTCTTCGACAGCTTTTAACTGGTAAATGTTCAAAATGAGCTACACAAATTGGTATTTGAGCCCCATTTTTATGAAAAAAATAAATTTTAGAATAGTGGATTTATATAAAATGCGTAGTTGAAAAATAAGAAAAAGTTTTTTATTTACGTGTAATATTATTTTAATGAATAATGTGTGGTTGAGAAGAAAAGAGAGAAATATGTATTTTGGAAAGAATGAGAATCAAATAAAGCTTTACTTCATCTGAAGTTTTCTGGACCATCAACTTATACGTTTAATGAATATTAGATATATGTTTTAAGAAGGAAATAAAATAAAATAGAATAAAAATCAATCTTTAATGATTCTCACATTGATTATTTTCTCTAAAATTGTAATGATTATAAATTATAAATTTTAATTGTTCGATAAATGTAGAAAATTAAAGAAATTATGTTATTAATTCGTTTGCAACAGTTATATAATTATTTTATTTTTTAAAATTTCTTTTTGAAATAGGAAAAAATATTTAAAAATTAAAAAACCTTTTTGAGCAAGAACCCAGGATTTGCTTGAAGGAAACGCTGGTTCCTGTCTTTAACATCCCAAATCAAAATTCTCACAGTTCACCTCGCCAATACAGAAATCTTGAATCAGGTTAACTTTTTGCTGAAGAAGTTTAAGATGGGATTTAGATTCTTGATCAATTTCCATCCAATTCAAAAAGTCTCCAGAGTGTCATCGTCTTACTCTTACAAGATTTTAAACACTCCCACTGCTGCACTTCTTGCTCTCAATTCTGAGTTATATGGAAATTCTAACGACAACCCGAATTTCAAGGTTCACAAACGGTGGCATATAGGCCATTCCCACCGCCAGCACGATCACCACCAGGATCTCAGCTCCGGCAAGGAGGGGGAGAAGATTTTCCGGCTTGGCCTAGCTGCTGATGTCGGCTTGGCCACTGGTAAAGCCTTGACCGGTTATCTTTCCGGTAGCACTGCTATTATTGCTGATGCGGCTCATTCAGTCTCCGATGTGGTATAAGTAGAGTTTAAATAACAATATTTTTTTATTATTAGCATTACACTAAATTACTTGAAAGTTTCGTGTTTTTATTCTTTCATTTTTGTTTAGTTAATTGTACGAGTCTGATGGTGTAGGTTTTGAGTGGGGTGGCATTGTTGTCCTTCAGAGCTGCCAGCGCACCGAAGGACAAAGAGCATCCATATGGTCACTTATGATCCGTATCTACGCGCTACTCTGTTCATTTTTGAAATTTATTGCTTGTGTTTTTATTTTATTTATTTATTTATTTTTTTTTTGGGGTAACTAAATCAATTTGTTATTGTATAACATCATCATCATCATCACCACCACCACTTCATCTTTCTATATACTCATATTAGTCATAGGGTCATACAGCTTCTATCAACTGCATTGATCAGAGAATTCTTAACACACTTCTCCAAATACTGTTCTGCATGACTGTGATTCTGCTTATATAAACTATCAAGTTAACATGAATCTCTTTCCCTTGATGAAGATCTTGATATGCTACACTTTTATTAAACACTGAAGGCATTCGGCTTGGTAGTTGCTTACAAAGTGTGAGGTTGAAATAGTTATTCTTGTTAGATATGTTTTTTCTTCTCAAGAATTGACTGAATTTGATATTGATAGGAAAATTTTGTTCACCCTTTTTGTAATTCCTATCCTTGTGCTTGGAATTTTCTGACTCATTTCCAGCATCAATGGTCACTTATTCTCAGTTTCCTCCTGTTTCTAATTTCTAATCCAGATTCATTCTAAGATGTTTTCTAGACATATATCATTAGTCATTGTTTAATTTATAGAGTCTATGATTGAAATGCTAATTGGCAGATTCTATCTTATAAAGCATAAATGGTTTCTACACAGTGCTGAAGAAATTTTTTTCCCTAGGTTCATCGACATATTTAAATTTTCCGTACGATTCATATTACTGTCTCTTACAATGGGCATTGCTCTTTGTTTTTCAGGACATGGTAAATTTGAGACATTAGGAGCTCTTGGAATTTCTACTATGCTTTTGGCTACAGCTGGAGGCATTGCATGGCATGCTTTGGACATCCTAGCTGTAAGTTTCTAAAAGCTTGTTTGGGAAGTATTTATAAATGGTTTAAAATACCTGTAGACAAATGAGTGGTGAATAAATGGGTAGTACTGATGAATCCTTGAAATATGTGGATTAAACGTGGCTTGATCATTTATAAATTGTTTGTAAACTTGAGTCAATTATAGGTTAGTTCTCAATTCTCAGGGAAAAGGGTTCTTTATGTTGGGTTGGAAATATTGTAAAATATTAGCATTAGAGATGATGTAAATTGTTGAATGTGGATGCATGGTTGATTTAATCATGTTTTATTTCTTTTTCATAAAGTAATTATACTTTATCTGCAGGAAATATGGTCTGTTGCTCCTGAGATAGTTAATCAGTCCTCAGCTCATGACCATGTGCACGGCCACCACCACGGTGGACATCACCATGGAATTGACATGGAACACCCAGTTCTGGCTTTGAACATGACTATAGTATCCATAGCTGTTAAAGAAGGGTCTGCAAGTCATGTTACTGTTAATTTTATGTGATATTGTTAGTTTTAGCTCCTTTGCAAACATAACATGCCTATATGATTTGGACACACTCTCATGTGAATTTCCATCTAACATCTTGTGTATTATTTGTCATGTCAACTCTTGTATGTTCACTTAACAGATGGATTTTGGCTTATAATTTCTAAACATTGATATATTCAGGTGAAGTGGTGACTTCAATATTTGCTAATGATAATTAAAATGAGGACTTCTAGAAGTTGGTTGTTATGCCCAGAAAAAAATATATCAAATTTGCTACCATAAAGAATGGAAATTGGATGACTTTTATATGTTTCACTATTATTTTTCAACTGACATATGAGAGGATGGGAGGAGGCAATAAATAGACTTTAAGCAGGATCTTAGCTTTTATTAACTTTTGATTCGAGAGAATAAAGAATTATGGAGAAACTTATGGCCAAGACTTATTTTTGCTTCTGTTGGGACTAAGTTAAATGGAAGAAAGTTTGAAGTAGAGTTGGTGCATCGATAATCCTTACTCTTGATTTGACTTTCTTTTCATTTTTCTTTTTGTTATAACCATTCAAATTTGTTTGGATATGAATTGTGCTTCTTTTAGGCACACATATATTTTGCAGACTAGAGTGTGCCTGACAGACCCATAGCAAGTGCTTATTTGATGTAGTGATAAAGTAGAGAGTTTTCTTGCTACGTTATTTTATTCATTTACAAATTCTACTTCTTTTGATATCATGAAACAACACAAATTGGCCAAAGAGTTTATCCATGGATTCTTACATGCTGAAATGGCATGGAAATTCCAGAAAATCAGGAAGAACATTGACTACAACAATTATTTGTCATGAGTATGGAATTAGGACTAACACGTATTTATCTCTTTTCTTTCCTCCGCGAGTAGGAACAATAGTTTATTGATGAGGAATTTTCCAACACTTGATAGCTGCTTTCCGGGTTGCGTCTCATTAGAACATGTCATCCTTGATTTATTAATTGATGATTATAGGATTGGATATCAATTAAAATTTTATTACTCATTTAGTGGTAAATCATGTAAGATACTGATAGACAAGTAGATATCCCAGGTTCTCGATTGCATTTAATAAATATAGCATGCTCCTTTATCGTGTGTATATATATATATATTACCTTCCATGTTGCTGTATTGACTTATACATTTTGCCTGTACCATTTAAGATGTGGATAGACAAGTTGAGGTTCCTGGTTATCTATTACATTTAAGAAATCTGAATATTTTTTTCTTTTACCAGGTTATATTGGATAACAAAAAGGGCAGGGGAAAGGACGGGCAGTGGTCTTATGAAAGCCAACGCTTGGCATCACCGCGCTGATGCAATTTCATCAGTAGTTGCTCTCATAGGGGTTGGTAAATATTTCTCTTTGACTAATGTGGCTTTGAAATTTTACTTTGGTTTTTGTTTTTACTTTTCTTCCTAAGTGGCATTTAATGTTGTTTTCAATATGTTACTTATGAGGAGTTGTTTGGTACTCATGGCTGTGCAAACCTGTTAGCATATTTTTGTTTCTAAATGTTTGTCAGCTGAAGTGTATTTCTATTTGAGAATTTGAGAGATTTTAGTTTCAGAAGCCAGGTGGTCGAAGAATGTCTGTTATCCTCTTATTCTCCTAGACATGTCATTGTGAGGCATATAGGCCTCTTTGAATGATGTACGAGCCTTTTTTCTAGTTGTTGACATTTTGTTTTCTTTATTTCTAGGCTTCTTTGCGAAATTTTAGGCTAATATTTCTAGTTTTTATCTTTTATAATTATTTATTTCATTATTAACTTGCTCATCATCTGACGTTGTTGGGATTTTCTATCATTATTGACGATATTCATTGTGAATTGCGAGATTAGGTGGATCTTTTCTTGGGGTGAGATTCCTGGATCCTCTTGCTGGACTTGTCGTTTCAGGAATGATCTTAAAAGCTGGACTCGAAACTGGTTACCAAAGGTATAATTTTGTCATATTCTTACTATTGAGTAAACATTATTTTTATCAAATGGATTAGTTTGAGATCCCTTTGATTCTTTGGAAATACAATTAGCGTTTGCCAAAGTTAGAGTTATAACATTGCTCTCTTCCATTTTGACAATTTCTAATTTTAGTATCTTGGAATTGGTGGATGCTGCTGTTCCATCACAACAACTTGAACCTTTTAAGAAAACAATTCTAGGAGTTGAGGGAGTCAAAGTAAGTCAATTTCAACCTGTGTATATTTATTTTCTTTCGCATTTTTTTTAATGTATACTGTATTTAATTTCCCTAATTACTTGTTTTGACTTAATATGAAGTTTGTTTATTTACAAGATATTTGTCTTTAAATTCTTCATGTTACCCTGAATTTCATATTTTGATCTCAACATGTTTTTTTTTTCCTATCTGCATACAAGAAAATGAAATTAGATTTAAAGCACATGGGATATTTAATGGGGGTAATGTGATGCCTGTTGTTGGAAATCATGCTGATGTGGTGTCATCACCAAATAGGGATTTTGACCTGGCAACAGGAGTTTTAATTTATTTATAGCCATATGCTTTTCAAGGCTACGAAAAACGTTGCTTTATTTATATAGAATACATCGGTGGAGGTTCATTCCTACCATGTGTTTTAGACTGTCGTAATATACATTTGTTTCTCACTTGAAATATTCTTACAAGTCTTGGACAAAAGAAAAAAAAAAATTAGGTAATTCCAAAAAATGGAAAAAAAATTAGATAAGCAAAATATGAAAAAAAAACTCGGCTGGTTACAAATGAGCTCCCTAGTCTATTGATATACATTACCTCCTCAAATAGAAGGCACAGATTTATTTGATCATTCAGCAATTGGTAGAAATTCTCTTGGAATATTTTGATGGAGAGCTTTAGAGAGTTTCTACTGATCTTTACGAAGGATTTACTTTTTGCAAAGCGATCCTTATTTTGAGTCGACAAGTGGTGTTTGTGACAATTACTGTGTTAAACCATCAGGCTTTGTCATGCTAGTGTCCTGGTTTATATAACTTGCTGATTTCATGTTCATTCCCTTGCCAACATTCGGTAGACTTCATATTTTGGGCTTAATACTCTTGCTTTTGTGTGTATTGTTCGTTGATTCCGTCAACCTTTTTGTTGCATCCAGTTTATCAATTTGAAGTTAGAGGAGCATAAAGATGTTTTAATGGTTAACTGGCTCCATAAGCATTCCTCATGAGAAAACGGAAGTGGGCTATTCTGAATCAATGACCAGTTTTCTTTAGCGTTCAATTAACCATTTAAGTAACCAACTCTTTTTCTTTTGGCTCCTACAGAAATCTGGTGAAATCTAGCAATCTAGTCCTGCTTCCAAAGTACTGTAATATGGAGAGGGTTTTGGGTTTGATCGGGGAGCTGCAATTAATTGTTCCTTAAAAATTCGTTTATTGGTGAATCAGAAAGGCTGATTTTGACCCTCGGTTTTTTATGCCGATTTGATTAATGATTAAGATAAGAGAGTCGAGTATTCATTATGAATAACAGTCATATGAGGAACCAACATCCTATGGACATGTTTCTAAGTTTTCGGTTCTTTCTTTTCTTCTCCAACTTACCTTTTGCTAAATTTCAATAGTTTGATCGCATGTTAACTGAAATCCTCTATCACTAGTGCTTTCAAGTCCGTGCTTTGCCAGAAACTTTTGCGTGGATATTTTCACATTTTCTTTCTGTAAAAAAATTGTTAATTGTCATTTTGATTTGATCTAATTATCTCCGTTGGGACTTGTAGGGATATAGTCACCTGAGAGGAAGGAAAGCTGGTTCATCTCTGTATGTTGATGTAGACATTGAGGTTCATTATTTCTCCTGCTTTTGCATAATGTAATGTGAATAGTAAATTGTTGTCAATTACTGAAAAAAGAAAAAAATGTTTAGAATGCTGACGTGGTACCCTTTAATATGTAATCTAGTGTTGCTACAGCAAATGCTTTCTCCGTGTAGGTAGATCCCTTTTCCAGTGTTAGTGCCGCACATGATGTTGAGCATAATGTTCGTTGTCAACTTCAGCAGTCCCATCCTGAGATAGCTGAAGTGTTCATACACATAGGTGAGAAACTTGGTTCCTTATAGCCATCTTTTATTGGCAACATGCAGAGATATTTTAGGCTTGGTGTCTCATTTAAGGAGGAAAAAGCAACTTTTAAACAGAAGACGAATACAGGATTGCATGATAAAAATATCGAAACCATACAGAATATTTATTCTTAGTTTGATTTTTTTATTCAGTTCTAGGGTACTAGGTTTCATTTGTAAATGAAAAAAAAAAAAGTAGGGTTCAGTATTTCCATCAATACTTTGAGCTGAAGCATTTCAAATTATTGAGGGATTGCATGCACTTGGTTGGCTATATCTGTCATTTATATTTTCTTCTTTTTTTAACCAAAAGAACAAATTACTTTGGCTAGGTTAGCACCTGAAACATTGACAGGTTAAGGTTAATGTACTGGTAAAACAAAAACCAACTTACTCATCATATTGTCTTGTAGAGCCTTCGACTTCTGAGATTCCATCCAGTTTAACCAATCATCAAGGAAATATGAGTGCAGATCACCAGATCAGTACTGTGGAGTTGGAGCAAACAGATGTTGAAGATACTGTTTCCAATATTATATCATATTATTTTTCGGAGGTATTTTTTTTTTCTTTTTATTTCAAATTTCAAGCACCTATCTGTTGTTTCTTTGATTCATCATGAGATCTGCATAGGGGTTTATCTTAATCTGGAGAGATCCACGACCTCATCTCCAGTCGTCGAATTTTATTGTAAATTTTGACAAATGTTGTAGCTTTCGGTCTTTTTAATGTCTTTGAAAGCTTTGGACCCAATAATGAAGCTCTGTTTATTTAGAATTAGATTCCTCAAAATTGAGATCAATCTTAAAACTTCATATCTATCACCTGTAAGGTTCCTCAATACCTCGTATACAAGTGTTGAGTGTCTGACATGGTGACTTCTTCCTTTGTAGGAAGGTCAATGTAACATAGGCTTTAAACTACTTTTACCTCGGTATAAGTCAGCATAATATTGAAGAAAAACAAAATTGACAGTTCATTTGTAAAGTCGGCACTCAGCATGCCTGAACTCGAGAAAACCTGTTTCTGTATACCCTCGAACTTGCTCTAACATTATGCGCTTTTTTTATGGTTTCAGAAAATGGTGGTTGAGCGCATAACACGCCATGTGTTGCAAGGGCAGATTTTCCTTCAAATCGAGGTCTCCATGCCCCCAGACATGTTAATTAGGTAAGACATATCGACGTCTCTTATAATGTTCCTTTTCTAGTTTTCAAGTTCAGTAGTTCATTCCAAAGTTAATCTTTCTACGGGTGATAAAAAATCAGCGAGGCCGTGAAGATTGCAGAAGAGGCAGAAAAAATGATTTCAGAATTGGTACCTAAAACTGTACACATCTCCATTCAGCTGCGACTTGGGCATCAAATACCAGATCTCCAGCGGTGAACTGAACCAGGAGGGGAGTTGATAAGCCCTTTCATGTTTAAGTTGAAATCATGGAGCATCAGGCAGATCATTATGACTTAGTAGAACTATAAATAGCTGTACTTGACTTTTCGCGGAGTTTTAAGGCGATAGCAACTCAAGCTCTCTTTGGTTTTTGTATATTTGCCTTGGATTTGTTTACATGTTTTATGTTTTACCCGTTTCCCATATCGATTATCACAAAAAAAAAAAAAGGAAAAAAAGAAAAAAAGAAAAAAGTAAAAGGAGCTCGAGCAGAGCTTGGGTTGGGCTCATCCAAGTGGTTAATTTATAAACTATCAAAATTATCAAATTAATTTGAATATATGAAAAATTGATCGATAATTTATAAACTATCAAATTAATTTGAAAACTACAAAATTAATTATACAAGTAGTTGAATTTTACAAACTGAGTGGTTACTAATTTACAAACTAAAAAAATTGATTATGCAAGTGGTTTAAAGTGAGCCACACGACCCCATATGTGGGCAGATACATATTTGGGCTCGTGCGGCTTGCCAGCTAGCCCGAGGTCGGGTTAAATCTCAAATTTGAGGCATGGCCCGAGCCTTGGCTCATACAAACGAGCTTTAAGTAGACTTGGCTCATAAGCTTTAAGTAGACTTGGCTCGGGCTTTTTTGAATCGAGCCTCGTTTGTCACCACTCATTAAGAACGAGACTTTGTTGTAAAATTCATGATCATGAACTTTTAAGGAATAAGCAAATGTAGTGCTGTTCTTCAACTCAATAATCAAGTTTTTTCATTGGATTAGCAATAGAAGGCTAAGTTAAAATTCAACATGAAATCCAGTGTCTAACGATGAGGTTGATTTTAAGACACTGTGAGATTTCATTAGATGTCTTCTCATTGTACTATCCGACATTGTTTTGTAACATAAATGTTTGATTCCTACATTGCAATATCTCACACATCATCCCATAAGGGCTTTTCCATGGCAGAATCCCTATGAGAGAACTGTTGAAAAGGGTTCACTACTTGCATTCTCTGTTGGTTTATAGCCTCCAAATCCAATCTCTGTTGATGCATATTTTGAGGCCTCGATCCACCGACACCTAGGAAATCCACTGTCATCACATCGTTGCCCCCTAGCCTGGACGGGCCGGAAGAATTCATCCCCACGACATTTCTTCCCCGGACAGGCCCAGAATTTTCACTGTCCTCTTGTTCCATAGCATTCTTTAAGAATCCAGAATTTAATTCGTTGTTCATCAACATTCCACCGTACATCATCATGTCACTCACGGCTGAGCCACCAGTCTTGGAGGAGTCAAATAAGTCAGACACCTCTTGCGGGCTCTTGTGCATAAGCTGGCTAGAATATCCTCCTCCATTGATTCCTGCGAATGCTGATTGTTCGTTTTGCATTTGGAAGTTGTCATACGAGTTGCTTTG
Source organism: Olea europaea var. sylvestris (assembly GCF_002742605.1). NCBI lineage: Eukaryota > Viridiplantae > Streptophyta > Magnoliopsida > Lamiales > Oleaceae > Olea > Olea europaea. Next base: position 19,155,031 of record NC_036252.1, on the reverse strand, counting down.
GTGCACATTGGACGAAGGCCTTGTCCCCGAAACTTGATCAGGACCGGCCATACTACTAACAAAGCTCTTTTGCATCATTGGAGAATTGATACTATTGCTTGCAGTTGCACCCATTTGGGCTGCCTTTTGCAACAAGGCCGTGGCAGACATGTGGGCCGAGCCTGAGATCTGACCAGGACCGCTTTTCCCATCTTGCTGGTAGTTATAACCCGATGGACTAGAACTCGAGCTTAGCTGAAGGCCTGATGACGAAGACTGAATGCTTCTCGGGCTACCAAAGAGGGAGCTGGAATTGCTCAAAAACATTCCGCCGCCAATGTTCATGGGCTTGAATGGGATTGGGACAAGATCTGGAGGAAATGATTTCAGTGGATTGTTGAAATCAGATAATCCGATAGGTGTATTTGCGTTGCTGTTAATAGGCATAGTTGAAATGAGTTCAGGCATTTGGCCTTGTAAATTAGGCCCCATTGTACTCAATAGGTTTTGGTTCGCTTTATTGTTCTCTTCAGCCAGTGCATCACAGAATGCTCTGTGTGTTATAAAACTGTCCCTCCTGCATGCACAAAATATATGTATCAGATACTGATATTATATGGGGAAAAAAATGTACAAAAGTTTCTATACTTCACACCTCGGAACACCCCATTCTTGTAGAAGTAAACTCATTTTCACATTTCTTGATCCGAAATTCGACTTATTAGTAGATTAATATATCACTTCGGAATGCCATTTATGTTATAGATTATATACCCTTTATATGAACTCTATGTCCACTCATTGCAGCAAGTTTTCATTACGAAAAAGGTGATCCCATAAAATCCTAGATAGGTAGGAGTATTAGGGTGTCTTAAGATTTCTAAATAAGTGTACGATAAGATCACACTTCATATGGTCGAACAATAACATCACAAATTGTAGATCAATTCATAAGTAATGAGATATGAACCTAGAGAATATGGTCCCACAATCGCATTTGTACTCCCTTGTTCCACAAGTTTTTTGGTGAGCTTTCCAGTCAGATTGCACAGCGTATTTCTTCGAGCACTTGTCGCATTTCCATTTCTTCTCTCCATGTTTTCGGCTATAATGCTTCTTGATTCCCGTAAGGTCTCCCAATGCTCGAGCCGGATTATGGTGCACACAAGATGGCTCCGGGCATACATAAACGCGTTTTTTTATCTCGGTATTTGTTCTTTGCCTTAATTTCCAAGGAAGATTATGACCCCTTCTATGCAATTGAAGATTTTGATCCCTTTGGAATCCTTTGTTACAAATTTCACACAGAAATCTGTTTGTCGCCATAAGGGTTGTTGGTGACAGTGCAATAACTTCTGCTGTCGGATCTTTACAATATAAAGACAAAAATTCATAGTTTCGTTAGCGATCATCCGGCAAGACAAATCTAGCATATATGTGTTGAAACAAAAAATTATTACAATATATGACTTTACGAATGAATAAATAAATTAAGTGAATAGGACATCCGTGATCTCACAAGATAAAGAAAGGTGCAATCATGCACAGTGTAGATCAATTATTGAAATTCTGAATTCAATTATTGGACCCTTTACAATTTATTTCTTTTTTAATCCAAAAGATCTGTTGAACTGAATCTACAAAACTGGTAAGCTCCTAAACCCTTCCGTATTCTATGAACAAATGCACTTCTACAAACATACTTATGCAGACCATAGTTATAAAATAAATTTAGAACTCAATAAATTTTGGGGTCGACTACGTGAACCCTTTTATGTTACTCCGTCTAGTTCATTAATAAACAAAGAGATTGATAGCGTAAAGATATAAACTCAATAAGAATTATCAGTTGCTAAAATTGCCTGGATTGCCGGGTAAGTTTCGTTTCTTCCTAGTAGGCGGCTGCTGGGAGCTGGAGTCATTGCTATTCGTAGTAGCATTAGAAACTATCGAATTTTGTGGTTTTTCTTGTGGATGTTGAATTTCTCCGGTGTTTCCCGAGGAAAAACTCCCCTCATCACCTGTCATATTTGACATCAGATAAATACTATATACTATGAAACTTTAATAAAGTATTGGTTGTCTTTTTTCGGCTTAAATTTCAAACTTGATAATGAATTTTTCGTCTCTCTCGTTCTTTCTTGTTTTTGGTGGATATGAAACTAGGAATTTTGGTTGAGGTGGAGGAGGACAAAAGCCTGAGAATTCTCCCCAATTTCTGGATGAAGAGAGTTCCTGGGCTGGCACAAAATGACCACATGAATTTTAATCTTCTTTGGCTTATTGATATATATATATATAGTAGTGATAAGAGACAGGTGATAGAGAAACGCTCCTCTTTGTTAACAATAAATTAATAAGAGCCTTTCACAGTTCACACCCCTAAACACAAAAACCCCACCCACACTATTAAAAATGTGACCTGGATTGGTGGAAAATTATCGGAGGACAGTTTCTGTTGGCATAGGGTATGTTTTTACCGACAAAATCAATTTTTAAATTTTACATATATTTACTAACGAAATATTACATCTACTCGATGCATATGTCCACCAGTAATAGTTTTTTAAACAATAGAAACATTACCAGCACAATAATTGTTATAAATAGATACATTTCCACTGTTGAAGCTATATTTTTTGTAGAGTGCATATGCGCAAAAGAATAAAAGTTTGATCCCAAATTCCACTATTTTTTTGCTATTAAATCGTAGCTGAAAATTGTTATATTCAACTGGTGTGCTGGATTCTTACATCAAAAAGTGTATTAAGCCTCTCCTTCAATAAAGTTAGTCTCCATAATTTCATGTAAAAAATTAGTCACTAAAGTGATTGCATGCACCAATCTATTGATTTTCAAACTTGTTCAAACCGGTTTTATTTTTTTCTTTAACACAGCGAAAGGCAAATGAATCGAGCTGTGTATGTTATGCATTTCTTTGATACACTCTTTAGCACTGGATTTTGAGATGCAAAGTTATATCACTGGATGTAACTGTTATAAGTTGAATCAGTTCGTGTATTGAAACTGTTATTGGTCCTATTTGGTTTAAATCATTGATGGAACCAAATGAGTTGGTATTGTTTCTTTCATTTATTTCTGGGTTTTACTGAAGATAAGGATACCAAGCCCATTACAGGATTTCCAATGGAAACTTCACTTGTGAATTTAACATATTAATAAAAAATACACACTAGAAAACAGAGAAAAAGACATAAATTTTCATAACTTTTCTACTACAGGTTTGCAGTGCAGCATTATGCAGAAGTTGTTGAAAAAGTGAATAAACCAAGTTCTTTTATGAATGAAAAATACATAACAAAATAACGAAGAATTTGTCAATTTGCCATTGTTTAAGTTATTAACCATTTGTATGTTGGGTTTTATGCGTTAAATAGGGTATTGAACAATAATATTCCATATTTCCATTCTTAATATTCTCAAGCGTGGTTCAATATACCGATATGCCATTAAAAAGTGAACCATTCCTCGTGCTCTTCCCGATTGGCTTAAAACTCGAGACTAGAAGCAAGAAAGGGATAGCGGGGGCTTAGGCATAAGACGCAATGTTATACTTGCAATTGCTCCTCCATTTGGCTGGTGGATTAAATATTCGTCTTGGGATCGATGTTTGCTTGTGTGCAGGGTGCTTGATGAGAATAGCAAAAATGAGCGCTGAACCTTTGTCGTGTGTGTGCAGTGCCCTACGAGCACAAATGTAACAGGTTAATATACTTGTCTGCTGTTACACTGCTAACTTTGATGGTATTTTCAGGCCTATTGTCTTTATGGTTTAGGAAATTTCACATTTAAACTAATCGAGACAAAAAAAAAAAGAAGAAATTGGAAACTTTTTATTGCATTTATATTCATAAAATTTGCACAATGTATTCATTATTCTTTGTTCTTACATCCCTAGACCTAACCTGTGTTATTTTTCATGCGTTTGCACACCTTAAGCAATATAGTGAAGTTAGGCATAAAGTTACGTGACTCAAGAAATTTTTGTTACCCAAAAATCCTTTTCGAGATTCTTTGTTAAAATTTTTGCACTCGTTGGATTTCCACATACCTTACATTCAAGCAGTCCGGCTAAAAAATATAAACAACAAAATGACAGAGATTAGAATGTCAAACCACGCACTAAGTTCTAAATTTCATGTCTACATTACTTGCTACAACAGTACAATAACTAGTATTTTCCACAAACATCATTAGTAAAAACAAAAGTCCACTTAGGATGTAACGATGGATTTCGATACAATTAAAGAAGCAAAATAATATTAATTAACAGCAAATAGTTGTCATTAATTATATTAAAATACAATAGCAAAGCCAAATAAAAAACAGACAATTAGCTAATTGACATAAACAAAGATGCCTTTCTCTTTATTTTTCCTTACTTTGAAGTAGAAATTCTATGTATAAATCCAACAATGAAACTATAAAAGTTGGGCCAACGCCCTATATTCCTTTCCGTGCACATATTTTATGGTCATGTGATACTAATAGCGTACATAAGATTAATCATAAATTAAGTTTTATTCTTATTAAATTTGAGATCGATTACATGGATTCTTTTTTGTTATATTTCATTGTGTTCACCAATACATCATAATGACGTTCGACTTGAATAAGTAAATGATTAATCTAGTTTCTATGAATTGGACATTTTGTGATGGAAATGACTACTAAATTATGTATCACCATTTTTTTTTAATATAAAAATAGGCTCCACAAACTAAGAAACAAATATTTGCATTCAATTTGATGCAACACTTTGAGCCCACAAGGAAAGAGAGCTCTATAAATGCTACTTTATTTCCTACTTTTAATATTTGAAATTCGTAAGTGCTCTATGCTATGACTAGTCTATGGAATTTTTTGACATACTAGGCACATAAGCATGTTAGAGATAAATATCATTGCATGTTTCATGCACTTTATTAAATATTAAGTGAATTAAAATCTTATTCATAGTAGTGGATGGGATTATCCATCCATCCGTTACTAAATAGTTAATATGTAGTGAGGATATATTTAATACTTAAAACAGAAGAGAATCCATGAAAAATGATGAGATAAATATAATTTGTTGATTGTCTCTTTACGGTGAACATGTACGATTCTGCTTTCTTGAATACAATCTTAGACTTTTTGACTTGAGAAAAGATGATCGTAAAAAGGTGATAATAATTAAAACAACACTTCATTCTAAAAGCAAACCAACTTCAAATCAATAATCAATTTTGTCTAGAAAAGCAGATCTTCTGCTTGGCAAATTCCTGTGACGAGCTTAACAATATTGTACTTCTTGGTCAATCTTACCCTTTTGTTGTATTTATACCTTCCATGCGTATAAATGTGCAACACTTCACGGACCCAATTTCAATAATTGAAGGAAATTGTTACTGCAGAGGATTAGTTCTTGGTTTTCACATCATCACCGCCCATAATTAGCGACTAATTAAATAATTTGAGGTGTTAGTGGTTGTCCTAAAATGTTGCAGTTCTAAGATTAGACATGTTGAAAAAAACAGTACTTTTTGTTCTTTCTTGAAAAAACAGCATTATAAGATTTTAATACTTCGTTGTTTTCCGCCCTCATTTGGTGGCCATATTTTTTTTTTTAAATATTGCTTTGAATAATGATTTTTTAGAAAATATAAGATTAAAAGGAGAAAAAAAATTTGTATTTACATATAGAATATTTTATTGTGTAAAAGTGTGAAAAAAAAAAGTTACGAAAGAATGAAAGACTTGGTTCAAGTAAGTTTGATAGGTTTATTGCATAGATTGGACTTTAGTAGCCTCAATCCATACGTGGGTTGACCTCTTGATTATCAAGAGACGAATCCCATTTGAATGACCAAATGTACTAATTAATGGAAATTTGAAAATACAGTTCGGGATGCCAATGCTTTAGTCCAACCTGGAAACATAGTTGCCATTCTATCACCTGAAACTTGGTTCAAGCAATCAGGCACTTTAGTGGATTTAACCCAAAAATCTACCATTCTTGTTACACATGTTGTAATATTTTTGTGATTTATTTGGAGTGGAAAAGAAGGCTGATGCCAAAGTGGAATGAGGGAGCGGAGCACACCGAGTGGAGAGGAACTGAGCAGAATGACGAGTGACGAGTGTATTATCCTAATCATTCGAGTTATGCTAGAAGTACAATTTCTTGTACAATTTGGTTGACAAGTGGGCCAAGTGGCGGCCCACTATTGAAGGGACCCTTGTCAACCAAACTGTACAAGAAATTGTACAAATAGAAATTTTCATTGTGTTGCATGAGAAACATTTTTAGCATCTTTTTGGCACCAGAAGCTGCTTCTTTGATAAGGTTAAGTGAACATCCCCAAATTGTAAGATTTGAATAAGGTTATGAGATCTAACAATCTTCCCAAACTCCTCTTGAAAACACATGGGCAAGGTTGGGTTTGAGACCCAAATTCAATTTTTTCTTTTTAGGAAATTATTATTATTTTTTATTTCACTTGTTTTTATTGGAAATAAGAAAAATATTATTTCTTTTATTCCACGTGTTTTTATTGAAAAAAATATTTTTTTCCTTTATTTCATGTGATTTTTGATCTTGTTTACAGTTTTGTGGTATTTCTAAGGTTTGGCATAGACATATATAAATAATATACTCTTTTCCCAAGTTTTGTGTTACTAAAATATAGAATAATGTATAGGCAGAGTTATTATATTTGTTTATTCTATATTAGTCAATTGAATAAAATAATCCTTTCATCTTCTAATTAATTCTTTACTTTTTATCTTATTGTTTGTTTACTATCCTATACTTTATATTGTATCATATATATTACCTCGATTTGTTTTATTTCTCAACAAGTGGTATCAGAGCTATTTGTTGTAATTTATTTGAGGTTTTTGTTATTAATGGTTGTCATGGAGTAAGAAATTTTGTTCTAGAATTGTAATACAAGATTCTCGTTGTGACAAGTGAAAATGCGAGTTGTACTCGTGCAAGTGGATTTGAATGATGAGTTATTGAGATTTAACATTATATCCACAACTTGGACGATGAAGGAAAAACAACGGAAGTAATGGAAGGCACTTTCAGATCTATATTTACCTCTCAAACAATATTCTTTAGGACGTTTTGAAGTAGACAACGATAGTTGCGTTGTGGTTGAAATTGAAGCAATTATGCATAACTAAAAGTCTGACAAACAAATTATATCTGAAGCAGATGTTGTATTTTCATCGCATAGCAGAAGGCAGATATTTGAAAGATCATCTACAAGTGTTTAAGGAGATCGTTACTGATTTAGAGATTTTAGAGGTAATGTATGATGAAGAAGATTTGGCATTAATCTTTTTGTATTCGTTGCCTATTTTGTTTACTTCGTTTAGGAACACAATCTTGTATTGTTGTGATACTTTCACCATTGGAAAAGCGTATGATGCCTTGTTTGTTTTCAAAAGAGAAGATGAAGCATTTGGTTAGATCTGAGGCCAAAGATGGAGAATGCCTTGCTGTTCATGGTGATCAAAGAAGGGGTAAGTTGAGGTCAAATTTCAGTAATCAGGTTTTTTATTATCGCAAGAAGAAAGGACACATAAAGAAGGATAAGACAAATTGTAGAACAAAAGTAATTTGACTACAAATCATGGGAAGCAATCAAGTACCTAAGATGAGACTAATATAGCCGAGAACTATTTGAGCGATGGAGATGTTTAGACAAATTCTGACATGGAATCCAAACTTGACAAGGAGTAAATTTTGTATACAGCTTGTTCATTCCATGTGTCCTAATCGGGATTTGTTTGAAACACAAGAAACGGTTGTCATGGGTAATAGCAAACGTTGTCATTCCATGTTGTTGTCATGGGTAATAGCGAACGTTGTCAAGTAGCTGGTATTGGTAGAATCAAATTGAAGCTAGTAGATGAAATATGTAGAACACTTGATCACGTTCGACATATTCCAAAATTGGAAAAGAATTTCATTACGTTGAGTACTCTTGATTCAAAAGGGTACACATTTTCTCAAGGAGATGGAGTCTTGAGTGTTTTGAAATGTTCGTGTGTGTTGAAGAGCCGAAAAATGTTTAAGTTACACATGTTGTAAAGTCGGATAGAATTTGTGAAGAAAGTAAACACAAATTCAGTATCGTGATAGAGATTCAGTTTGGTAATGCACCGTTGGAATTTGGTTTGAGCCTATATTGAAGAATACTACTCAGTCGAATTTGGGGAATATGAGTAGTTCTGCTTTGTCATCATTATTTGCGGTTCTATTGTATTCAACTACTAGGGATAAACCCATCAGAGATAGGTACGTGAATGCTGATTTAATTATACACGCTTTTAGTGTTTTTAAAGGTGTTAAAACTAGACAGGGGCCTTCTATAAAAGTATTGAGAGTTGATTCTGTTAAAGGGTGTGCTCTGACACTGTTTAATAATTTTTAGTTCTTTGTAAATTTTGGGAAACCCGGTGTTTGGGTTCATGTGTCCGTATTGGATACCATGGAAAAGGAAGAATATTTTGTATTGAAGAAAGTTTGGATTTTTCCTTGCAGTCGGATTTGTTTTTTCAAGTGGAGAAATTTTTGAGCTTCGTTCATTATATCGAAATTTGTGTCAATGTGGAGATTGTTGGGCTTGTAAACCAAATTCGATTGGTTTTTTGGAAACATATTGATTCCTTTATCCCACATACTTTTATCGAAAAAAATATTATTTTCTTTATTCCACGTGATTTTTTTTAAATCTTTGTCATATTTCTAAGATTTGGCATGCACTCCATAAATACTAGATTTTTTTCACAAGTTTTGTATTACTGAAATATAGAATAATTGTGTAAGTGATACTGTTGACACACTAAAAGTGCAGCCCAAATCAAATAGCTCAAGGAATGAAGCCCAATTGAGGAATTTAGGATAAAGGTCCAGACAGGATTATTAATGAATGCAGTTGAAGCCCACGAACATAGTAACATCATCGCCTAACCTTGCAAGACGCCCAAGATCTGAGAGAATGGAGTGCCTTACGGTCGCCCAGAGCGATGACCCTATTCTCGCCCATACCTTCGAATCGCCCAGGATCTTAGCAAACATAAAATGTTATGGTTATCTAGAAATGCAGTTATTGAGTAACCTTATCACATTCCACGATTCAAGGAACCCAGTTGAAGGCGGTTGAAATACAAAGAGTAGTGGCAACAGTTAGAGACGGCAGTTCCACGAAGAGTTAGCCACCATAAAGAAAGTGGGTAGTTATAAAGCAATCAAGCAGTTTCCAAGCAGTTTGTCATGAAGAAATCATCAAGGGAATATAAAAGGAAGAGAAGACACAGAGAGAAGGACCTCGAATCAAACACTCTCAAACGGAGAATATGTAATTTCAATTTCTTAGTTTAAACTTAAACATTTCTTTCAGTACTCGTGTGCTTGCGCCCCTTGGAGGCATTCTGTTTAGTTCCAATTGTAAATCATCGCCAATAAAACACCATTTTTTGGGACTTTGTTTCAAGAGGTTTGTTCCTTACACAATCGTCTGATCCCTTTTTAATTGTTAGCGACTACCTGCGAAACAATTTGGCACGCCCAGTGGGACCTTGGTGTTTGATGTTGAAGATACAAAAGGTGAAACAATATGCCTCACAAATCTGATAAGGAAACAGCAAGTCAGGGAGGAGTCCAGTCTGTGATCGAGCGATATGAGGAGCAGCATAGCTCTCCACGAACAGAGGAGCAGAGTCAGAGCAGTCACAGTCTTTACGAACCAATGACAGAGTTGAGTCCTCGAACCATGCGTGCATTACTTGGAGAACTCACACAGGATGTCGTTGAACAGGTACATCTATGAAATATTCATAATATGAAAAGATTTACCCAAAATGGGAATGCACATTATGACAACATGGCCAAACAACTGAATACTTTGAATGAAATAATGAATAAGTTAGTAGGCCAAATTTGTCAGCCAGTTGTGCCTCTTGCAAATCACTTTCAAGCTAGGACAATTGTGGGACATACTCCCCCAGTCCTAAGTGCAAGTCAAGGGATAGAACCACCTTTTCGTCCCTCTACTTCAAACCAGGGGGATGGTGTAATGCCAAATCAGAATAGTGGTAATGTCACAGCTAACTTGGGGGGTAACCTAAATGTAAGAGACAATGTCCTAAATAATGGACAGAATGCCCCATGAGTTAATGATGGAATAAATATTCAGGCTAATGGTAACAATAGCCCAAATCAAGGCAACTTTGCTGCCAACCAAGGACCAAACATCAGGCCTCAAGCAAATCAATTGATCAACCAACCTGTAGGAATTCCATATAACCCCAACGTCATGTTGAGGAATTAAATTATGGAAATAGTACAGGATCAGATGACTTTTGGAGTACGTCCTGTCATTAGGCCGACTTACACAAAGCCATATCCTGATTGGATAGACCAAGCATATCCATGGCCTAGAGGGTATAAAGTGCCAGAATTCTCACTATTTACTGGTTTAGGAGAGGTGTCTACTCTAGAACACATAGGGCGATTCACACTGCAAAGTGGTGCAGTAACAAACTACCATAAAATGAGGTTGTTCCGTAGTTCATTAACAGGAATAGCTTTCTCCTGGTTCATCAATTTGCCAGCCAACTCTGTTCAAATATGGCAACAATTGGAGCAATTGTTCCATACTCAGTTTTATAAGACTGAGTTTGAAGTTACTTTGACTGATTTGGCGAGTCTGCGTCAAATGCTAAACGGATGGGCAGAAGGTTTTCTTCAAAGGTTCAAGACAGCAAGAAGTAAATATTTTGTACCTCTGTCTGAAAAGGAGTTTGTCAAAATCGCTCAAAATTGTCTAAGCTTTGATTTGAAAAAGAAATTCCAAGACAAGGAATTTCCTGATCTTTTCCAATTGAGCTCAAACATGATTAGGTATGAATGATTAATAAGAGAAGAAGAACAAATGAAAAATTCTAGCAAGAGGACTTATTATAGAGACCCAAAATTTGATGTTCATGCCATTAATGACGAATATTACGATCAAGTCGAAATGTGTTTGGCCAAATTGATTAAAGGAGATGTATACTTGTCTTATAATGGCTAAGCCTAGACCGTCGGGCAAGGATGAGCCTATAAAAGATGAAAACAAAAAGGCTAGAACGTTCTCGTTTGATGTAACAAAAGTTGACCTTATATTTGATAAACTATATAAGGATAAACAGATAAAGCTGAGCGATAAACATAAATTGCCAAGCCCTGAACAAGTTAAGGATAAAAAATATTGTAAGTGACATAATGCATGGTCACATTTGACTAGCACCTGTTTGATTTTTCGCCATGTGTTACAGGATGCCATTGAATCAGGACGAATTACTTTTGAGGATAAGAAGAAAATGGCAGTAGATGAAAACCCTTTTTCACTGCCACTTGGGGTGAACATGGTGACGACTGGTTTCAAAAATAAGTTGCCAAAATTCAAGTTCGTTATAAATGATGGGGAAGAGGACCCTAGACCGCATCCCAGTGTCTTTGAACGTATCAAAGGGAAGGAGCCCAAAAAGGATGAAGACGTCCTGTGTGCAAGATGCAAAAAAGAAGTGAGTGCAAATACAGAGAAACCAGGGATATGGCAGCATCACCATCGCCCTAGTTTTTTCCCAAATGCTCAGCCTGGTAGAGGGCAAGATACATCATTCTACAGGGGACCACCTTTTGAGAGGCAGTTCAGGCCAGTAAATAATGGGAGAACATTCAGGCCACAACCTCGCAAACCAAATGTATGACATTTGTTCCAGAATAACGCAGAAAATGTGATACCCTTCAACGAGATGACTAGAACCCAACAAAGGCGTTTTCAACGAAATTATGGACGAATGATGAGGCAACAATAGGGAATGCTACGTCCTAAAGCGCCTAAACTGCTTGATGTAGCCAATCAAAATATTCTCAAAGATAGTGAAGAGACTGGTACAGGTGAATCAATGGAAGAATTGCCAGAAACTTCTTTTGGGAGATCGAAGTTTGAGTGAGACAGAAGATATGGAGAAGATCCAGATTAGCTCCTTACTATTCAGTTCGGTACGTTACCTCCTGTCATGGCTAATAATTACTTACTAGCCAATGAGTTCAAGAACAAAGAAGAAGAAGAAGAAGAAGAAGAAAGGGAGGATAACGAAAAAGAAGCATGTGTGCTGGAATGTGAAGAAGGCCAAACTTCTAGAGGGGCCTACGATGATGAAGGGGACGATGGTATGGCGAACATCAAAGAGGAAATTGATCTGGAAGCAGAAAGAAGAAAGAGAGGGGTATCGTACAATACTCTGTTGAAACAACTACATCGAGAGGGGGTTCGTGAAGTGGACTTGTTGGGGAGAACCGTCTGGGCATTTTTTCGATTATTACGTGCTGTACGGGACGCCCAAAAGGAAAAAGAGAGTTCCTCATTCTGAAAATTATGGATCACCTCCAAGAATAATGCCTCCTCCCTCCACAGGTTGGGTAACCGAAGAAGAAGCATTAGAAAACAGTAAAGAGGAAATTCAGGAAACAGAAGCTCAGTGCGACATACTGCACGTTGACTTATCACAAAAGGATTACTCGACGGAGGACAAACAGGAAGTGGAAACAGATGATGCCGAAAAGGTTATTTTTAAGAGACCAGCCATGAAGTTAACTAAACACTTGAGGCCATTGTATGTTAAAGCTTTAGTTGACGGCATACCTGTGGCAAAATTACTTGTTGATAATGGAGCAGCTATAAACACTATTCTATCTAGGATGATGAGGAAATTTGTAAAGACAGAAAGTGATATGATTCCAACAGAAGTCATCCTTACAAGTTTTAATGGAGGAGCAACTTCAGCTAAAGGGGTTATGCCATTGGACATAACTATAGGGACAACTATTATGACTACAGTCTTCTTTGTAATAGATGGTTCTACTAGTTATAATGTGTTATTGAGAAGAGATTGGATATACGGAAGTCGCTGTATACCCTCATCGCTCCATCAATGCCTAGTTTTTTGGAATGATAAGGGTGAAGCAGATGTGGTGCAGGCCGATCATAGGCCTTTTGTCGCAGAAGCAAACTCAGTGGAAATGTTCATGTATGAAGGAAATTATGGACATGTCAGAGTAGTCCAAGATGGGGAAGAAACTCAAATTGTTGCACAAAGTGAAGAGCCGTTTTCGGTAGATGCACTTACTGAAATGTTCAATCAAATGAGGCCAAACATAGTGGCCCTAGAAGAGCCAGTAATTGGCAAAAGAGTAATCAAAGAGTTTTAAATGAGTTGTAAGCAACAAAGGCAAATGACCGATGTTCAGGCTTTCAAAGCCAAATTAATGGCTTTCAATAAAGAATGTAAGGACAAGACGAAAGAAGAAGCAACCTTGGAAGCATTGAGAGACAAATTGTCAGTGTTCGAGTTGGAACAAAATATTAGCCGAGAAGTCAACAAGGTGGATTGTTTAGAAGAAGAAATGCCTATAAGGGAATTGGACGATGAAGTAATGAGGATCACCAAGCCTGGATATGCTCAAGCACAGGACCCTCTGATTAAAGTGAATATTGGCAATAAAGGAGAAGATCGCCCAATATTCGTTAGCCAGATGCTCGATCAAGAAGTTAGTGATAAATTAATTGCTTTATTAAAGGAATATAAGGATTGTTTTGCCTGAGAATATGAACATATGCGTGGTTTAGATAGAGGTTTTGTGGAATACAGATTACCAACCAAGCCAAATTTTAAATCTCATAAACAACCTCCTAGGCGTTTTGCTCCTAATGTACTACCTGAAATTAAGAAAAAAATAGAGTGATTATTAAAAGCAGGCTTTATTAGAACAGCCAGATATGTCGAATGGTTGTACAATATCATGCTAATACTAAAAAAGAATGGTAAATTAAGGGCGTGCATAGACTTTAGGAATTTAAACATAGTCACACCCAAAGATGAATATCCAATGCCTACGATAGATTCTTTAGTAAACTCGATTGCTGGACACGTAATATATTCCTTCATGGATGGGTATTCAGGATACAATCAAATTTATGTAGCTGAGGAAGATATACACAAAACTGCCTTTAGGTGCCCTGGATCTCTAGGATGTTTTGAATGGGTAGTTATGCCCTTCGACCTAAAAAATACAGGAGCAACTTATCAAAGGGCAGTGAACTTGATTTTTAATGATATGATAGGCAAGTTTGTTGTGGTGTATGTAGATGATATAGTGGTCAAATCCATTAAAGAAGGGGGCCATTTTGAACAATTGAGATGTTCATTTGAGCGAAAGAGGCAATATAAGCTAAAATTGAATCCCTTGAAATGTGCATTTGGCGTTAACGTAGGGAACTTCCTTTGTTTCTTAGTAAACAAAAGAGGGATTGAATTTGATAAAAATAAAGCGAAGGCTATTTTAGAGGCCAAATCACTTAGCAATAAAAAAGAATTGCAAAGGTTTCTAGGCCAAGTAAACTTTTAAGACGCTTTATTTCTAACTGTACAAGGTGAACTAAAACTTTTTCGCCACTTTTAAAGTTGAAAAATCAGGACGAATTCGTCTGGAAAGAAGAGCATCAAAAGGCTTTTGAAAGCCTAAAGACATATTTATCAAGTCCACCAGTGTTGGTGTCACCAATTCAAGGACGACCAATGAAAGTATATATATCGGCTGAATAAGAATCAATGCTGGAATGGTCGCGCAAGAAGACCAATTTGGTGAAGAAAGGATGATATACTACTTGAGTAGACGGCTAACAAAATGTGAATATAATTACTCTGCCATTGAAAAATTATGTCTTGCATTGTATTTCATGTGTACGAAATTAAGGACTTATTAACGGTCCGTAACCGTTTATTTGATTTGTAGAGTAAATTTGGTTGAGTATATGTTTTCTTGCCCTATTTTACACCAAAGGGTAGACCTTTAGACGTTAGCATTATCAAAATTCGAAATACAATACATAACCCAAAAGGCAATAAAAAATCAGGCTTTGACTAACTTTCTGACCGATCATTCATGCCTTGACATGCCTGAAGAAATTGAATTAGAAATCAATTCATTCGGACTAAAACTTTGGGTTTTGTATTTCGATGGGTCAAAAACCTCTAAAGGTGTAGGAGTGGGAGTAGCATTAATAAATTCTTTAGGGATTTGTTACAAGTTCGTATTTACTTTGGATAGGATGTGTACCAACAATCAAGCCGAATATCAAGCTTTAATCGTGGGCCTAGAATTAATGATAGATATGGAAGTAAAGAATGTGATTATTAGAGGCGATTCTCAATTGGTAATTCACCAATTGATTGGTGATTTTAAGTGCCTAAGTGATTCCATTATAAGTCAATATGAAATCGCCCAAGAGTTGTTGGAAGAATTCGACCAAGTAGAGCTTCAGTGTGTTAATATGATATATAATGACGTAGCAAATGAGTTGGCCCAAATGGCCTCGGGGTATTCAAAGGTTTTAAATTGGAAATCTACTTATGAATATGGAGTAATATTACCCGTAGTCCAAAAAAAGGCGAGAAAGATTAAAATTCATTGCATACAAGATGGAGATGCAATAGATTGGAGGACAGAGATTAAAAGGTTTCTTAAAGAACCTAATAAAGGAGATAGTAGAAAAATGAAGTTGCGTTTGCTAAACTATACACTGATAGATGAAGAGTTGTTTAAAAAACGCTCTGATGGTATATTGCTGAAATGTGTAAGTTTGCAAGAAATCAGGACAATCATGGCTGAGGTGCACGAAGGGATATGTGGAGCTCATCAAGTTGGCCAAAGGATGAGATGGTTAATTATTAAGAATGTATATTTTTTGCCCAAGATGGGAGAATCATATGTTCAATATGCAAAGAGTTGTCTAGCATGCCAAAAGTATAGTCCAATACAAAGGGCACCAACAAGAGAGATGACACCCATTATCAAACCCTGGCCGTTCAAGGGTTGGGCGATAGATCTGATAGGGAAGATTTATCCTCCATCGTCTAAGCAACATACCTTTGTTATAGTTGCGACTGATTTTTTCACTAAATGGGTAGAAGCGGTACCTTTAAAAGAAATCACCCAAAAGAGTGTCATAGAGTCTATCCGTGATCATATTATATATAGATTTGGGATTCCACAAACTTTGATGGTAGATCACGGAACTTCTTTAAATGGAGATCAAGTGAATAAATTCTTGAGCGAGTTTGGAGTTAAAGTAGTGAACTCTACATCGTATTACGCTCAATCCAACGGGCAAGCAAAATCTTATAAAAAGATTTTAAAAAATATTATAAGAAAAATGATAGATGAAAATGTCAGAAATTGGCACGAATGTCTAAACAAGGCCTTATGAGCTTATAGGACGTCGCCTCGGTCAAGTACCAAAATTACTCCTTTCCAACTTACTTATGGACAGGAGGCCATTTTGCCTATGAAAATCAACGTGCAATCGATTAGAGTGTGTTTGCAACATATGTTAAGTGATGATGAGTATACCGAATCACTAGTTCAAAACTTATTGGGTTTGACGAATTAAAGTTGGACGTCCTAAATAGATTGCAAGTTCAAAAACAAAGGATGGCTAAGTTTTATAATAAAAAAATTATAGCCAAATCATTTAGCCTGGACGAATTGGTTTGGAAAATAATACTCCCTTTGGATAGCAAGGATCCAAAATATGGCAAGTGGTCGCCCAATTGGGAAGGGCCATATAAAGTAAATAGTGTGTTGCCTAATGAAGCCTATCATTTGGAAGATTTAGATGGCACCAAGAACATGAGGTTCATTAATGGCAAATATTTAAAAAAATATGTTCATTCTTTATTGGAAAGTGAACAAATAAAAGCGTAATCAAATCGCGTTGAACGATCGTATATAAGAGGAGCCAGAACGAAATACGTTCAAATAAATCTTTTATTATCAAACATTCATTACAAATTGCGAGATACAAAATACTAAATGATCTATAAGCTACAATTGAGAGCAAACTAATCTCTCGATCGATCGCCAAGTAAGAGGGTGAACTGGCCTTGATTGCCATCCTAATCGCACTGCTGCAAAGGCAAGTAGAGAGGCCGAGAAGCACTCTCAGCAAGCAAAAGGGAAGAGAAGCACCCTCACATCGCCGGCCTAATTGCATCGCTGCAATAACGGGCAAGGAGACTAAGAAGCACTCTCAGCAAGCAAGGGGGCTTAACAAGCATCCTCAAAAATTACCTTCCGTCATTGAACTCCTTGTAAAGAACATGGAGACGATGGAAAGAACTTTGTTGGCCAAAAAATATTTCCTATATCTCCCATACCAAAGGGGACATCAAAACAGGCAGCAAAATGGGCGGATCAAATGATCCATTTCTATGGACGATGAATATTTTGGATCGGTCGTTGAAATACCAAACGATGGTAGCAAATTAGTTTTTGAAGAAAAGAATGGAAATGAAAATGAAAAGTGCGAAATATACGTACATTTATAGGGGCGTGAAGGTAAAGAGACAGGATATGAACGGCCGCATTCGTGCCTAGTAATTGGAGTCAAGTGGCCCAAAGTTTTGGGAAAAGAAACAGAAATACCAAGAGAGAATGTACATGAATCTTAGCATAAAGTAGTTAAATGCTTGGGGGGTTGACGATTAAGGACAACGTCAATTAGCACGCAAGTAGTCAAAATAGTCATTCATTAATGACAATGGCTACTGTTACATTCAAATTTAGCAATGACAGTTAGTACGAAGTTACAAAAGGAAAATTTAAGGCGCTAGATGTCTTAATTACAATTCACCCCAGGCCGATCGAATCCTTTTCCTAAGTCTCCCCCAATCCTCACTCTGCTAAGAAGAAGCGACATTTAATTCAGCTACAAAATCGTCATCAACCTCCAACTTTTTGTACTGCTCGACCAAAGACTTGGTTCGCTCAATTCCTTGGGAAGCATTACACTTTTTAACAGCCATTCTCGCCTTACAATCATTCATCCTTGCTTGAAGCTCCGTCATATCTGCAGCCAAACTGGTCATCAAGGAGTCTTCAATCATAATTTCGGAAGAGATTTCTTTCAATTCATCCTTGGCTTTGTTAATCTCTAGAAGCAAAGACTCTCTTCCAGATGCAGTACGAAGATACTGAGTACTCCTGGCCTGTTACCTCATCAGCAATCTTGGGAAGTGGCATATCACCAGTTGGCTCCACCACCTGTGGAGACTTCCCCTTATCTGGGCGAGAAGACTCTGCCACAACGGGCAGACCCATGGGAGCCTCTGCAGAATTCAAGAAGCAACAAACCAGAAATCAATAGCACAAGCAAGGGTAAAACATCAAAAAATGTATTACCTTCTGGTTCGATGTTTGGGAGGTCGACGCCCTGGGAAGAAGGTGGCTCTTCCATTGGTTGTGATGAGGGTTCCGGGACTGAAGGTTTCTCTTTAAGCATAGTCCCTTCATCAGTTGATTTGGACGAAGCAGTTTCAACAGAGGATGATGGAGCAGGAGCTGCCAATACCAAAGCCTTCAAAAGAGAGGCTGAACTTTTCTGAGAAATTCAAGTAAACCATTAGCACGTAGAAAGGTTTCAAGTAAAACATTAGCACATAGAAAGGTATGTTTGTGAGTAAACAAAATTCAATTTACCTTTCTCCTAACGATGAAGGGAGCGTCATCATCATCATCATCCAAAGTGGGAGATGCTGAAGCTGGTCGTTTGTGGCTCAAGGCACTCTTAGCTGCAGTAACCTTGGCAGGTAGAGAAGTAGATGGATGAATAGATTTTTTAGCACGAGCGGGGGAGGAAGGATTCCTAATGGACACAGGGGTGACCAAAATAGGAGAAGTGGAAGAAATGTTTGGCTGATCCAGTGAATGGAAAGCACGATTGACATCAATTGCAAACAATCTGCGTTTCACTGATGGCCAGAGTTGTTCAAAAAGGGGATGGATAGCACGGTTAGAATTGAAGGGGGCTAATTAAAATTTGCTCGTCAAAAGAAGGTTGCGAGCATCTATAGCTTGTGCCTCTGCCCATTAATAGTGTGAAAGCGGTCTGTCAAATTTTTAGAGTAACAAGGAGGAACAGGCCAAGTTTGGCCAAAACCAAGTTGGTGAGCAAAAAATTGGGGAGCATATATTTCAACCCAAGCTTTGACATTGGTTCCAGTTAAAATGTCATGGAACAACTCCCTCCCAGTCAAAAACTGAACCCAAACGAGCAGAGAGGCGCTCACATTGTCCAGGGTGGATGGATGTTGCACAGAATCTGGAGTCAAATGAGCAGGAAAAGGAAAGAAAGAAGGAATCGAATTTCAAGAATAAAAGAATGAAAAAATGTCCCTACTGGACATATGTATAGGGGTCAGTGGATCAATGGCTAGCCCATAGCAGCTAGCAAAACGATTGGAAATGAATGGAGCACCAAGTGGTGGAAAATATGCTCTCAACCACAGTTGAGTGAACCAAAGAGGCCCACTGCCAGTGGGAGATGCACAATTTTTCAATTGAAATTGAAGAAAAGCCATGCCTCTATGAAGGGCAGCCAAAAAGAAGGAACACAAATTCAAAGGCCTACCACGCGCCAATTCATGATCTACGGGTAAGTAACTCATGGAAGGCTTCATACTTGGCACACAAAGGATATATTTACAAAGGCAAATTTGAAGGAAGGCTACACGCTCAGCATGGGAGGGTTCAGCGCTTGAGTGATTATAAGAGCTTTGCAGGCTTGAGTAGGACTCAGTGAGTTTCTTGTCAAATTTCGGAGCAACATCGGAAATCAAAATATCAGGGAAAATGGTATCGCCCAAAGGTGGAAGATTTACTCGGGCCCCAACATCCCTTAAAGTGATAGACATGGGACCAAGAGGGAAAACAAAGGTATTATATTCAGAAGACCAAAAACTTAAAGTAATAGGAAAAAGCACTTGATCAAAAATTGGGGGTTGAAGAGCGATTTCTAATAAATCAGAAATCCTAGCATGATCAAAAATTGCCTTGGTAGGACCATGGCCCACAAGGCGAGCATGCCATCTACGAAAAATGACATCAGATTTAAGCCAAGTGCGAATACCTTTTTCCCGAATCGGCCTCAGCGGCAAAGAGTTCAGGAACGGAGGGCCTTGATTGCAAGGGAACAGCTGGCCCACCGCCACTTGTTCGACGGCTTCGGCGTTGTTGAATGATGGACCCAGATAGAACTCATTGAGTTCGGCATTGGCTGGTGCAAGGAAGTTTGGATTTACATATGGTCGAGTAAGGATTTTCTGAAAATCTTCGAAACTAAAAGAGTCATCAGATTGGGTTTGTGGAGTCGTCATTGGGAACGAAATACAGTTTTGTTAAAGTTTGCTTGAGAAACGTAGCAGGGAAGCAAGAAGATGAACAGTAATATTGCGAGAAAGAAGCGCGAAATAATGAGGCGTGATTTAGTGGTACGATGAAATGGCGTGTCTTTGAGGTTTATAAGGATTTGCAACATCGCACCTTTTCAGGCTATGGAAGGAAACAATGATTGAAATTCTTGAGAATTTCAAATGTTGCGGGAAAACACAAAATAAATATGGTAAAGATTAATAATTAGTATTAATTCTACCATATTGGGGGGTAATTGTTGACACACTAAAAGTGCAGCCCAAATCAAATAGCCCAAGGAATGAAGCCCAATTGAGGAATTCAGGATAAAGGTCCAAATAGGGTTATTAATGAATTCAGTGAAAGCCCATGAACATAGTAACATCATCGCCCAAACTTGCAAGACGCCCAAGATCTGAGCGAATGGAGTGCCTTACAGTCGCCCAGAGCGATGACCCTGTTCTCGCCCATACCTTTGACTCGCCCAGGATCTTAGCAAACATAAAATGTTATGGTTATCCAGAAATGCAGTTATTGAAGCAGTTATTGAGTAACCTTATTACATTCCACGATTCAAGGAACCCAATTGAAGGCGGTTGAACGACAAAGAGTAATGACAACAGTTAGAGACGGTAGTTCCACGACAAGTTAGCCACCATAAAAAAAGTGGGTAGCTATAAAGCAATCAAGCAGTTTGTCACGAAGAAATCATCAAGGGAATATAAAAGGAAGAGACGACATAAAGAGAAGGGCCCCAAATCAAACACTCTCAAACTCTGAATATGTAATTTCAATTTCTTAGTTTAAACTTAAACATTTCTTTTAGTACTCGTGTGCTTGCGCCCCTTGGAGGCATTCTATTTAGTTCCAATTGTAAATCATCGCTAATAAAATACCATTTTTTGGGACTTTGTCTCAAAAGGTTTGTTCCTTACACAATCGTCTGATCCCTTTTTAATTATTAGTGACTGTCCACGCGAAATAGATACATATTTGAGAAATTATGGTAATGATGATTTTTTATTATTGGGATACTTTTTCTAAGGTCTACCGAACAAGTTAGAAAAAAGAGTAGTTGCAGTTTTATTGGGAGAGTGAATTTATCGTGAATAAGGTTGCAGTACCAGTAGAAAGTGGCGAAAAGTATATCTTCTAGAGTTTTATATGTACCGGATAAATCTTCTGAATGGCGATCTTGGACGTCAAACTATGATATTGGTTATCTTGGTCGATCAATTAGTAGAAATTTTAAAGATACGATGATGATGCAGTTAAAAGGATATTGAATCATTCAGCTAAGTGACTGACTTGAATCAAAGTACGCTTTATAATATTGTAAGTTTTTTAATTTTTTTGTCAAAATATTAGTCTTACTGAATAGCTTTCCAATTTACTTATATCAATTGTAGTGTTGTAGACTTATTATAATAGTAGTAATGAAATTTCTTCCATTACCTAAATATGGATATTTAAGATTGATTTTATGCTCCTAAACTCAAGGGAAATAAGTTAAAATTTTACATTAATTGATATTTCAAGTTTGGCGGTTGGAGTTTCACAGATAAATGTGATTATAAATGATTATAACTTTTACATTGGTCATGATGATAGAAAACTCAGTTAAAGCATGATTCTAAATTTTCACAAAATTTATTATTGTCACGAGCTTTGAATAAAAAATCGTCAAGCTTTCTTGACAGATTCTAAATCCGAATAAAAAATAGTCATAAAGGTAAAGAATATATTTTGTTAAAGTTTTACTATTTTACTAGACTTTTTTTTCGTTCTTCACTTCACACAACATTATATTTACATGCAAACTTTAGGAACAATACTTCTATATGGTTTGCAACTAATTATTGTAAGTACAAGTGCATTTCAAGACACTACAAGAAACGTGATTTTTGCCAACCTAAAGACTGGTCGCTAAATGTCAAATATTAGTCGGTATTTTCAATTCTTGACTACAAAATCTTCATCTGTAGTTGGTCGCCAAAAGCCAACCAACAAAAGTTTTTACTGACTGCAATACATATTAGTTGAGAAATATATAGGTTTTTACTTGCCAACAAAAATCAGCAAGCAAAAGTTTTTACCGACTATAATACATTTTAGTCGGGAACTTGCCAATAGAAGCCAGCAAGCAAACGTTTTTAACGACCATAATACATTCTAGTCGATAAGTATGTAGGTTTTGACCTGCCAACAAGAATTTGGCTGGGAATAATAGAGCTTTTTTTTTTACCATAATTTGGGTCGGTGAAGGTTTAAAACAAAGTCGGTAAAATATAGGCCGACTACGTTTTTTGGTCGAGAAAAATATACCTTTGCCAACCGAAGAATTGAAGTCGGAAAACATATAGGCTGACCACAGTGTTGATCAGGAAAAACTATACATTTGCCAACCAAAAAATTTAAGTCGGGTAAACATTGGTGACCATATTAGGTTAGTCGGGAAAAATCTCCAATTAGCCAACCAAGAAAATGTGATCCAGTGGATTTGACCCTGTGCAATCCACATTTCCCAACTATGATTCGGTCAATAAATGTGCAATAATCAAAATACAAAAACTAGATTAAAAGCCTGATTCATACACAATGCATAACAAAAATCAAAATACTTGATATATCCGAAATCACAACGCAATAGTCACAACGCATAAGCCTGTTGCAAAGTACGTGCAAGGAAAAATAATGTATTACTATTTACAAGACAATTTGTTCCAAAGTGAGTAACTATGTACATAGATGTAGTCCAGTTCCAAAAAATTAGAAGACTAGTGAAACAAAAAACATAGGCAGCAGTAGATTTGAGTCGCATTCTCTAGTAGCAATGAGTTATACTCCTTGACTCTTATTCTCATCTCCCTCAACATGTGCCTCGTATGGTTTTTTTGTTATAGAACAAAATATTGGAGACCCGCCGAGAGATTACACATGGATAACTATCTAAGTGTCAGTGTTTAATCTCTAAACGTTCGGTAGTGGAATTGGTCCTTTGACTTGAGGTCGTCATGGTACCTTATATGAGGACAGTCATACTTTGGCGGTGTTCTAATACGACATCGTTCGGGTACGTCAAGAATCGTATGAAGGTTGTGATTGATCAATAAAGGATTTGTCACTCTTAGATAGTAGGAGATTATGATCTGCGTTTCATTCAATTAAGTCGATGATGAAATCCTTAGCCAAGGTGTACTCATAAGTCGAAAAGGAGTTTTCGACTTATATTGACTTAATAGTGGAGTGAAAGATATGATCGATATTCGGGATTGACACAATTCCATATCTCGTAAATGATCAGATCATATTGACGAAGGGATTATAGTTTCACGGTAAACGAACGAGTTTGGTTTTGTCATATCACGTGACATTTTCCGTCACATGTATTGCCTTGACATATTGCTAGATGTCAATTTGGGACGACGAGTATGAATTGACGATAAATTAAAAAGGTGTTTTAATTTATCAATTTTGATTAGATCAAAATAATATTTCACATCGTTAGGCATCGTGATCGGGAACCTGACAGGTCACACACAAAAGGGAATTGAAAGATTGCAATTTGTCAATTAATTAATTTAACAATCGTTGGTTAAATTAATTAATTGGATTTGTTATTTATATTGTCGAATTAATTAATTCACGGACCAAGTTTAATTAAATGAATTAATTAAATATTGGATCGGACCGAGCCGAGCCCGTTTGGATTTATATAAATACATAGTTAGGGTTTGAGGTCCATATGGTTTTCATTATTCTTGTTGGCACAAGAGAGAAAATTCTGATAGCTGCGATCTTATTCTCTGTGTGGATCACTGTTGGAGGCTGGACAATTGAACAATTGTGGGTGGCGAATCAAGATTGTTGGAACGAAAAGAAAAGCAAAAGATTTGTAAAATTATTCAAAGGTACAAACTTTATCATGATTTCTATCTAAACACAAAGGGATTCTCGATGGGAATCGAAATAATTTTAATTTTTCGCTGTACATGTATAAGTAGATTCCCGACCGTTAGAAGAATATGATGTTAATGATAAACACAAAAAATATGATTAAGAACTCAATTAAAAACTCCAAAAGTCTTACAAAATTACCATTTACTATAAATAGTAGGGACGTCAATCACTATCACTGTCGGAAATAAATTCGATCTCCATATCGGATTTTTCGAAATCATTCTCATCATCCATATCATCAACTTCAAATTCTAAGTCCTTTTTTATATCAAATTCATCAATATTTTCCACATCTACTTGTACAAGTGGAACATCAAGGCGAACATATAGCCTATTGTCCCAATCTTCTTCTTCAAATAAAAGCTCTATATCTGTAGATGAGCTATCTTGTTGGACAGCATCAGAAGTGTCGATTTCATCATCATCATTACACTCATCAGTAGTCTCAACTGCATCCCATATATGACGATGCAAGGCCCTTTGTATGACTTTCCAATTGGTCCCCCTTTTCAAGTCATCTAGATAGAACGCTTGAATAGCTTGTGTTGAAAAAATGAATGGATCATCCTTGTACCAAGTTCGAGAAACATTAATTGATAAAAAATTTGTTTCTTTTACAACCTTTTCTTCTTCTTCATAATCAAACCAATCACACTTAAACAAAAATATGCTCCTGTTTTGAAAATTTTATAACTGGATGACATCAATTAACACACCATAATAATCATTATCATCAACAGGACAATAGTATGTACAATTTAGGCCTTCTTTTGCAATTCGAATTCACACGAGATTTTAGTTTCTTGGATTTTTGAAAAAAAGAGAAGGAAGATGAAAAAGAAGAGTAGTGTAGAAATAGCAGATTGAGTGAAAAAAATGGAGAAATGGTACTAAAAATAGGTTGTCTCACGCTTTCTTCCAATGGGGCGAACATAATATATAAAAAAAAGTACATAAAGATACATATTTGCGACACGTGTTCTACCAAAGTTTTGCTCTTATATATATGTAGGATTAGATCTATATAGTTGGACATATTCTCAAGATTTTGTTTTTCGATTGAAATGATAGAAACGATATTTTTTCCGTTGAAATGATATATAGTAAAATATTAAGTTGTGTTTGCTTCCATGTACTTCTATTTCCCCACTCTTCACTATTTTTATTGTTATACAAATGGCTTTCTATGTTTTTGAATTTTAAAATAATCTTTTATTTTATAATTTCGTTTTTGCTAAATTCGTTGATCGGTAAATATTAAGGCGCCAAAGTCCCACAAAAAAAGTTGGCCAAAAATAAGGCCTTCATCGACCTTTTCATTTGACCAGCAAATGTGTCACATTTAGGCCAACTACTATATTATACTAATCGGCAAAACATTGGTTTCGGTGGGCAAAATATTATTTTTTGTAGCTAATGTTATATTGGTAGTGAAAAATTGATCCGCAAAAATGATTTTCATGGACTATTTCTATTTTGGTCGGGAAAAATTGGTCGGCAAAGGTATCACTGACTAAAATTTTTAAAAAACAGTGTTTTTATTGAATAATTTTCAATTGGTCGGGAAAAATGATTTTCGTTGACTATTTCTATTTTGTCGGGGAAAGCTGGTCGGCAAAGGTATCACCGACTAAAAAAATTTCTTAGTCAACGAAAGTAGTATTTTTATCGACTAATTTTCGTTTGGTCAGGAAAAGCTGGTCAATAAAGCCACTGTTTCTTGTAGTGAGAATTACGACACTAGAAACAATAAATATATTTCATCTTCATCTTCATTCTTGTTCTCTCTACAATATGCTTTTAATCTACTTACAACCAAGTTCCCGATGCCGTCGATGAATAGTAAAATCTAGTTTTCTTTCTTCATACAAAGAAACAAATCACTCTTTCTAGGCAAGTATTTATTAGGATATTTAAAATCAACCTTCTTCCCCAAATACGATAACAAAACCTCAATAATTTCCTTTGAACCAAAGGAAGATTCTACAACTAATTATATCACTTAGAAAGTGCTTATATAAATGTTGCTGTGACGCTAATTTCAACACTTCAATAGTTATAAAGACAATTCTACATTAATATTCAAATAAACTCATAAGAGAATAACCGTACGAGATTTGAGAACATGACAAGATCAGAATATATTAAAAGTATATATTAACACATTGGACCATGCTGCTCTACCAAATATGTAAACTCATATTTGGGGTGGGGTGGATGTTTTTTGACATTTTTTTAATAATGGGTCCCAATGGAGGACCCATTGCTGTGAGAGAGGCTCGTCTACCAGATCATTTACAGGTCTGGTAGAGGAGCGAAATCCTAACACATTATATTGTCAATATGCACTTATATATATATAATTTTTTTTTGTTTGTTTTTTTTTTTTTGTTTTTTTTATGATGGAGAAATTCGCAGCCGATATCCTTCGGATGCGTACTAGGTAAACTCTCGAGTTGACGCAATAGCTTGTAAACCATGCCAGCCAAGTAAACCGTACTAGGCAAGCCCGGCGCAACAAGCTTAACCGAGAAAGTGTAGGTAAGGGAAATAAAACTCGTGACCAAAGACCTCTGCGCTCACCTACTCCAACGACTCGATCACCTCATGAGGGGCATTATGACTACATTTCTATATTGATGGGGGCGGGGCCAACTGAGGTCGGTGGGGCCAATTGACCCCATAGGATTTTGGCATGTGGATCCCACTTATTTATTAAATTCTTGCATGCAAATCTCAATTTTGTGATAAGCATTACAACTTTGAAAATAAAATCACATGCTAGTGGACCCATAATTATTGATATATTCCCATTTATATACAAAATCAGATGCCTGTATACAAATTTATAATTTTTTTCTTTTCCCATTTCGTTATGCCACTTTGTAAATCAATGCGAACTGTAATACTTGAACTTAGTTAAAATCATGGTACCGCTTGGAAATACTCATGATGTACTTCATAAGATCCCCGTCGATTTAAATCGATAAAATACTGATGAGGTTGCTATAGCTAGTCAAAATAGCTACTCGTATTAATTCGTGAATCAAAATCTCTTCTTTTGATTTGTTTTCAATAGGATTTATCAATCAAGTTATTTATACAATTCATAAAGTACTTACAATGAGCTTCGAAATGTATATCAAGAATTAAATTATCATTGCTCATCGAATTCAAATGATCGAGCTAAATATAGATATCCGAAGAATTTACCATTCTTATTTTGTTTATACTAAAATCGATTTCAAGCTTAAGTAAAATTGTTTTTGACGGTAGTTGAAACCCATCTGATTTGGATAAGTGAATATTGTAAATGGACAAATTTTCATGATGTTACATCGAAGAACACAGTGAGAGGCTAAAACTAACAGCAATTAAGGTGAATATTAGTTAAAACTTTGAAGAGATTTGCTGAAAATTTTAGAACGAACCTTGTGGAGAAAGTAATGAATTCTATGGTAAGAACTTATGGGAGTACTTTAGAATTAGAATAAAAAGGAGGAATGAAAGAGAATTTTGTAACTAGATGTCCAATGTAAGTTGCATGAAATTATAATATGTTTCTAAAAGGATGTGGAAACAACAATGCTAGAAGAATCCGTAATATTTATAAAAAATAATTTAGAAATAAAATATCGATAAAAAAAAAATAGAATCATTTTTTTACCTTCCATTTAAAGGAAGTTGAATTGAAAAAGGTCAAAGAAATTGCAATCAACTGAATTAGAAGAAGAGAGCTAAATAGTGAAAGCAAGACTTTTGACAATACATTGTAATATAATATATTTAAAAATATTATGCCTAAATTAAACCAATTTTTTGGCTCTACCATGTTGATGACACTAAATGGCCTTGCCAAACGATTACCTTTAACGAAACATTAGTAACATTGAAAAACACATAAAATGAAATACATCGAAATATTATTGAAAATCTTTGAATATGTATACTAAAGCTCATATGTCATTCCCACCTTAAGCATCCTTTTCTGTGGAATATCAAACACCTGATTGATTTGTCGCAAGTTCTTCTTCAAAAAATTATAAGCATAATCTATCATAATCCTCTTGGCAATGCTAGCACCCTTGCTTGCAACTACTTCATGTTCACCCACAAAATGCACTGCTCCACACTTCCAAGCCTTTTCCAATACATCAATGTCTCTATCCATTATTTCTTCCTCCTTTTCAATCTCAACTTGTTTTGCAATCTGATCATCAACATTTTCTCTAGTTGAACCATCATCTTTTGCCTCACAATCCTTTTCTGCTAGATCTAAAGCGTGGGCCATGCCCATGTAGTACTCCCTGATGAAGACCTGCAATCCCTCAACAAGAAGCTTTTCGAAAGGTTCCTGCTCATTCCGTATATCAGTGTATCCATATCGTACAACACAACGATACACGTGAAAATCGTTTGGTTGCACCCTACGAAACAAGAATCTTTCTTCAATCGGCACTTTGCTTATAGGCAATGACTTAATGGACACGAAAACCAGAACCGAGTGCAATGCTGGTACATTAGCAACATAATGCTTGAAAATTGGTGGGATTCCATGGACTAACTCGGAGTAGAAAATTGCAAGGCCTGGCAACCTGTAGGAATTGTTTTCCATCATGATCTCCTTTACTTTATCTGGAGAAATCTTGTGATCTAGCTCGAAATAGTACTTCTTTCGATACACATAATTCCAAATGTACATTACTGACATTAGGAAAAGTGCAAATGCGATAGGTAAATATCCTCCTTGATCGAATTTGTAAAGGACCGAGCTTAGATAGACAAGCTCAACCGAGCCAATTATTACCACATATAGAATTATAAGTACTATGTGAGTTTTCCAAATCATGATCATGACCAAAACTAGAAATGCTGATGTTAGGGTCATTACAAACACCACAGCTATCCCTGTACATTTTTAAAAGAAAAATTATAATTAGCTAAATATTATTAAAAATGTTCTAAAAAATTCAAACAAAAAGGATTTAAGGATGGATACATACCATAGGCATTGCCAATTTTTGTAGTGGTTTTGAATCCAATAGTTACAAAAATACAAGCCATCATAAGCAGGTAATTGATTTCAGGAATGTAAACTTGCCCTTCATACTTAGTAGACGTATGAACTATTTTAACACGAGGGAAACAACCGAGGGAAAGAGATTGTTGAATTATTGAGAAAGTGCCCGATATCATTGCTTGACTTGCTATGATCGAAGCCAAGATAGCCACCACGAACGTTGGCCAATACAAATGACCTGTAACCACGTATCAAACTATGTATTGTTAATGAAACAATATACCATAGAAGATCAAGTTTAGTACGTAGTACTAGAAATGACTAGGTTGTGGATATAACTAATGTAGTGATC
This sequence comes from Olea europaea var. sylvestris, assembly GCF_002742605.1. Lineage (NCBI taxonomy): Eukaryota > Viridiplantae > Streptophyta > Magnoliopsida > Lamiales > Oleaceae > Olea > Olea europaea. The sequence continues at coordinate 19,125,406 of NC_036252.1, read as the reverse complement.
ACCTGGTATAGACTTATAGAAAGTATCCGAAACCAAATCACTGTGCTTTCGAAGAAAGGAAGCTTGTCCTGTGTATGCTAATACGAGCGCTGGATAAGTGACACTACACATGCTTATTTGTATGGATCTAACTGTGAAATGACCAACATCTGCAAATAATGCCTCAGTTCCTGCACAACAATACAAATATTTCAAAGATTATTCCTACTTCGGGTTGTGCTTTTAGTGAAAATATTTGGAATACCGATATCTTGTTGAAAACTTACTCGACTTTTTTTCATTCTTCGACTTCAAATTACATTAAATTTATATGGAAACTGATATGATATTTTCATGGTCCAACAAGTCATCATGGCAAGTTTTCTAAAAGCAAATAAAAAGGCTTCCAACCAACTGTACTACACTACGAACAATATCGATAAAGTGCAAGTATATGTATGTATACCTGTTATAGCAAGAACTACACCGCCAAGGGAGATCCATGCTTGTTTTTTGTTTCTCTTGAAATAATCTACAATGTATTTTGGATTTACAGCTTTGACAACTAGGGGGTCAAATTTGATGAAATTGTAGACGCCAATGCCAGCAATGAATAAGAACCAAACACAAATTATGGGAGCAAAACTGTATCCCACTTTGTCAGTACCAAATCTTTGGACCATGAATAGAAGTACTAAGATTGCAACTGAAACCCAAACTACCGTATCTGCTCACAAAAATATACAAATAGAATACGTTACAAAATTTTCACTTGTTCTAGAAAATATTAATCGCCTTCAAATATAACAACATAACAATAACTCCATAACATTAAGACCGACTATATCAATTCTTTTTATCACTTGATTTGATAATTAATGCAAAATTAATCTTCCACAACCTCAAAAAATGAAGAAAGTAGAAATAGGGGGCAGGTTCCACTTAAGTGGGGAGAACATGACTCTGAAAAATTAACTACAAGACAACTTTGATATAATCAAGAAAAAATTGAACTGTAATGTCTAATAAAGCAATTCTTTATTATGATGTCCAAATTCAATGCCTTTTACAAATATATATGAATAAAAAAACCTCAATTATTACCTCTAACCAAAGGAATATTCTTCAGTGGATTGCATCACTTTGTAAATACAATTTTTAATTGTTTGTTGTGGCATTTATTTCAACACTTCTATGTGAATATCAACAGTCAAATTATTAGAAAAATCTACCCTCCAATCAGGATGGAAAATCAAAGATTATGATGTAATCTTAAGATTTCGATGACCATTTCACAATCATAAAACTTCAATTATGATATAAATTCAACGTTGATGATTTAAGCTTGCACGTGGAATACATACCCGCAGAAATGGATTTTTTAGCCTCCTTTATTCCTCCCACGGCGGACAGAACTGTTGAAGAGAGAGAAGATTTAATCTTCAACCGTTAAAAAAAGTCGTGCATGTATGCGTAGAAAGTAAAAGAAAATATTAATTTCGAATTTAGTAATGTACCTGAAATGCATGGAGTGAGCACGCCATCTCCAATCACCATGGAAGTACCAAGCATAGTGGCAAAGAGCAAGAAGAACTTGGCAAAGATGCTGTTTTCTAATTTGGTTTTGAGTCTCGAAGCTCTTTCCATTCGATTGTTAGGCAATTCAAGCCGGAAAGTCGACACCTCTCTATCTTCTACTTCTTGACTCGGGGTTAAACTCACCTTTGCATATCGACATATCAAAGAGTATATAGCAAATGTTCCTCCTACGAAAAATTAATGCCAAACATCAAAATAATTTATCAACCAATGATATGCCCTTTTTTATTCGATTTTCTTTTTCAAATCTATATGTTGAACAAAATCAACAAGAACTGCAAGATACAAAAGACGAAGCAAATATCAATTTTTTCAAGTTTAAATCCTTCATTTCATAGTGCTATTTTTTGTTTTTTGTTTTTTTTTTTTGGGTCCCACCCCCGCTGGGGTACAAATGCTACATATTTATTCCATTTGATAAAACGCCTATATAGTGCTTCCACGTGTCCCTCTAAATTTATGGTGAAGATTATAACGAGGAGTTCCGGACTGAATAATTAATATAAAAGTCAAACAATACTAACTGCGACTCTCTGCACAAGGTTGCAATTTATGAACATAGTTACTTCGCTACTGCGTAACCAATATGTTTAGAAAATTTTAAAAGTAATGCTATTTAATTTTACTGGGTTGTACCCTAGTTTAGTTTACGCTTATATGAAATGTGAAATTAAATGAGAATATGGCTGAAAATTTAAAGAATAATGGTATTTAATTTCACTAGAGTTGTACCCTAGTTGAAGTGACGCTAATATGAAAAGTGAAATTTAATTCCACCTTTCATTTAGTCTATCATCTAACACTATAAAAATTGAGGTTACAATCCCAATAAAGTCATGTAGCATTACTCAAATATAAAATCATGTGTTGATGAAAGCCAAATAAGAAAGAAAATTAAAATTTTCCAACTACTTTTTCCGAGGTTTAAGAAAACATCTTCACCAGATAAAGCCACGCCTACAATACCTCCAAATACTAGAGTTGACTAAGGTTAACATTTGTTTGGAAGAGATTAATTAAAGTCAAAAATAATTTTTTTTAGAGAATTTATGTTAAAAAAAAAAAAATTATGAATTTACATTCAAAATTATTTTATTAAGAGAATTTGTGGTTGAAATGAATTTGAAGAAAAATAACTCAAATAAAATGTATCTAAACGGTATATCAACTTGATACGATGATGTTTTCATATGTAACAGATATTCAATGAGACGATTCCATAGTTAATTCAGAAAATAAGTGCTTTTTATTTCAAAATAAATTTGTCAATTAAACGCCATGAGAATATTTTCATATGTAAGAAATAATCAGTGATGCAACAAATAATCAACGATCCGACTGTCATAGTTAATTCGAAAAATAAGTCTTAAACAGACTTCAACATATAATTGAGTTCTAATCCGTAAAATACGATTTTTACCACTAAATTCGAAGCATCCTTAGATCTACTATGTACACATGGGATAAGCAGAGGGAATCTTAGAGTTTACCGTCGCCATTGTCATTTGCACGCAAAACGATGAAGACGTACTTGACGAGAGGGATTAAGGTGATGGTGTAGAAAATCAGGGAGAGAACTCCAAGTATATCATCGTTGTGTTTTATACCGTCTGTGAAGGTGCTCGCATATACATACAAAGGTGACGTCCCTATGTCTCCATACACCACTCCGATGCTCTGAAATGCAAGATTCAGTATCAAACTCCAATGTCCACTCTGCACACAAAACACATATGATTAAACACTTAAATTCTGCAAAAACATATGCCAAAAGGAATATAGGAAGACGGACCTTGGAGCTGTGGTGGTGGCCGTTAAACTTGCCGGATTCCATGTCGAGAGAGTCATTCCTTCTCAGTTTATTCCAAGAAAGTTTTTTCCCTTGGAGTTTTTGAGGAATTTCTTCTGTGTTATCATCCTGTAAAACATTTTCAGGGCTAGACATGTGTTTTCTTAACAAAGTAATGGCAATTGGGGGAGTCACAAGGAAGTTTAGGAGAAGAATAGCTCACCATTTTATAGGCGCAAAATGTAAGACAAATGGTCCCGCACGTGCGGATGTGGTAGCATTCATGTGCCAGCATTTGGATGCTAATTTTAGGGTAAACGGCACCAAACCTCCTAATCTTTACCTCTATTGTGAAATGTTGCTCTATTCTTTCATTTCAACGAAAAATTTCCTTAGATGAACTTTTTGGTGCAAAATACAACATTTTCTTCCAACTTTTCAATAAAACCTTGTGAAATGACTAATATACTCTCTTTAAATTAATTAAAAAAAAAAGAATCAATTTCCATCATAGTCTCAAGTATTTAAAAAAAGCGTAAATGAATTCCAAAATAAATTATTAAAAAATTAAAATTAAACATATTTATTTATTTCTTTTAGTTCAATATTTGAAGAATAATGCCTGTGTGCCAAAAAGTGTGTAACAGGGAGAATGGCAGAATATGTGTTGGCATAATGTGTTTTGATGAAAAAGTTGACAGTATTTCAAACAATTCTATGATAAGTTGTTATGTGGCATCATATTAAAGATTATGTAAATCATTATGTTTGTGTAGCATGGGTAATATTTGAAACATGTGTTGGTAAACTGTAAAGCTGAAATGGCAAATAGCTAAAGGTTTTTCACCCATCAACTGCTGCTAATAAATTAGAGCAATTAAAGATTAATCTAATTATTTTTGTTTGAGCAATTAAAGCATTTCCAATAATGAGTAAATTTTTTTAATTCATGTTTAAAATTAAATTTTTAGTAAATTTTAATAAAAAAAATTAATAAAAAGAACGTGTTTGGCCTCCATTCTTAGCTAATTTTAATGGATGGAATAGTGTTTTTAAAAAAAATGTGTGGTTGAAAAAGAATGAAAAGCTTTTGATTTATGTGTAGTATTATTTTATGGAAGATTTTGTGGTTGAAAATAGGATGAAGAAAAAGAATGAGAATGAGAATGAGAATGAGAATGAAATAAAAATGGGGGTCAAACACAAATATGTGGTTGAATAGTTGTACGTTTCATAAAAATATATGATTATAATTAATTTTTGACCAAACACGGAATTGATATAAATAGCATCTTGACTAAATTTTAAAAGAATAATGTTATATAATACCAATGATATTATAATATCGGTCTAGTCTAGGTGATGCTATGCGATGTTGAATGAAATCTAAAATTAAATGACTCATTGAATTATATTTATCATTTATTGTTACATTTGTGCTATCTAAATTGGTATTTCGACAACAATGACGTTATATAGCATTAATTAGACAAAGAGTCAAATGTTTTTACGTAAGTAACACACTCTAAATTAATTTTTTATTTTGCTTTTACCCACAAGCAATTATAATTAAGTACTTTCCTCTTTCTTTAATTTATGAATTGTTTACCACTTTTTTGCGTTTTTTGTTTTCCGTAAGTGTGGGGATCTTAAAAAGTAATAAAATGGACCTAAGATTCCGCCTATCATGCCGACAAGAACTATTATTTAACAATTGGTTCAATTATTTCTAACTTTAATTTTATTGAAAACAAACAAAGATTTAGATGTTGTGATTTTCAAGTAACTATTTGAAAATATGTGGATGCACACAAAGATTGATTTAAACTTTAAATAATGAACGGACATTAGAGCAGAATAATTTCACCTATTGATCACCTTTAAGTCTCGATTCAAGATTCAAAAGTCTAATTTCTCAATTCAAGATTCAAAAGTCTAACTTAGTGTTTGGTTTCTTCTATTTTATTCAATTTACCCATATTGAGTGCTCATTGAGCCTATTTAACTAATTTAATCTTAGATCTCCGTATGAATCTATTTTAGTTAAACGAAATATTCGTTCCAAGAATTCAAACAATGAGTAGTATATCTATCTCTATAAGTTATACTAATTTCTTGAATTTTACTATACGGTCCAAATCCTAAACGCATCTCTGGATTCATAGAAGATTCGCAAAATCATTAAATTAATGATCAAGTAATTCAATGCATTAAACTTATAGTAAAATCAACACATGAAAGAATAAAGAACAAGAATTTTGAATAAAACATATAAAGGGTCCATAAAGATTATATTGTTTGCTCTAATATAAATTTAACTACTCATGATAATAGAAAAAAATCTAAAGAATTGTACATCACTGGGTTTTGAATTGAAATGTAGAAAAGATGATAAATCTTGCACTAAATTTCTTCTCTCATTCCAATCTTGATTTCAAACCTTTGAATTGTTTTTTACTCTTCTTGAATTTGCTCTCTAATTCTCAAGTTGTATTCTATATCCCTCAATGTGTGGACTCCCCCTTAGAGGTGTCAAAAATTTATATTTATAGTTGCCCCATGTTTTTGGTTGTTATAGGGTTTTATGAGCTTTAAAATGACCAAAAATGCACCCTAGATATTCCTAGGTGGCACCAGTTTCAGGGAAATTTTCACTACACTTCTTTAGTGTTTTTATCATAGCTCTCTCTTTTTCGATTGAGGCAATTCAAATTGAGTTGTAAAAATAACTCAAACGGTTGAAATAGCCATTTTCTAATTCAAATGTTTATTAGGTCAAAATTGGGTTTAAATTTTGAGCTGAAAATCTGGAACATACTTATACGGTTGAAAATCAACACTATGTTCATATTTTGATCATATTTGACTCCCTTTGACTTCTAATTGCATCAAATTGACCCCGAGTATTATTGAATTTTTATCGTGAGGTTTGACACAACTTTTAAATATTTATACTTTAGTCACAAAACTTAATATCGTGCCCCTTTTTGCCAATTTTCTCTTCTTTCTTTCAATTCCACTTCCATTCATTGAGTTTTATCTAATAAATGAAATATACAAATAAGTTAGTCTATAATTATTTAAAAGAACTATTAAATGTTTATATTTTTGGGTCCAAATAAGTGTATAAAATATATTTATCACTTGTTCGTCAAAGAAACTAATTGTTGGTACTAATTGAATTGATGAATGATGATTCATTGAAAAACTTGTATTCATTCTGATGAAAAACATCTTTTACTTGTGAAAATATTCTCACAATTGGCCAATATATTTTATATTTCAATCCATTTCCTTGAATGACAATAAATTAATATCTAACACTGTCGACACGATAACAAGATCATCTTTCATAATAAAGTTACTCTCCCGTGATCTTTTAGATTTGGATTCTATCAAGTAGATTATTGATATTCTTGTCAAATTTAACTATCTCCTAGCATATTCTTGTTTTGAAATCATCACTTTTTATCAAGATTATTAAATTTTATTTTCTTAGCAACCCAATAATTTTTGACATTGTCTTATGTTACAAGAACATTATATTCTATTCAATGACTTCAAATCAATTATACTACTAAACACATGGGTGATATAATTCTATAATATTGCTTTTTGTTCTGTTCTCATAATTAGTTCAACAATGGTGAATCAATGTTTTTGTTTTTATTTTCCCTCAGTGACAAACTCAAAGTTGAAAGCTGTACAAAGTTGACTACTTTTTTTGGAACTCGTGAAATGGATGCATTTCTTAAGTAGATATTAATATATGTTTTATCTTTTTTAGTCGTGCTTATTTATTAGCCTAATGTACACGTTTCTATGGGAAATATTTTTTTCTATACTACTTTCTACATTTTGGGAAGAAGATCGAATGGAAAAGAATAATCTTTTTGCTTTATATGTCCACCTTTGGTAAATTACGGGAAGTTTCTCCCTACCTTTTTCAATGTTTGACTATGTTAGCATTTGATAATATTAAATAATATTTAATCAATAGCCTCATAATCGTCAAAATGTCGTCCAATTATCTGGGGCAACTTGGCCACTTCCACTACTCATATACCTTTAAACTCAACTACTCATTGATGAATTCATGTTTGAAATGTCCAAGGTTCTCGATTAGAACTAGAAATTACTAAAAAGTGGTAATTTTTATTTATTTATTTATTTATTTATTTTTAGTTGTTGAGTCCTCTTAGTAGTTTATTCGAACTCTCTCATTCTTTTTAATTCATTCACTTTAATACTAGTTCAAGCGCTATATAAAATCATCTTCAATCAATAACTAAAGATCGTACTTGTTCTCTCGCAATGATTTTCTTGAGCGACTCTTAACTAGCCTACAAGAGAACACCAACAGCATGTCTAACCATGTACGCGTTTGGATGACATAAAAGTCATCAAAAATCAACCCTACTTCCTAGATTGATCCATCATGCATTTGAATTTTTTATTTTTTTCTTTTCCTGGTACCTTCTTCTCCATTCCTATTTTCATTCACAAGGAGAGGACATTGAATCTTGGAAAATATTCCAGAAAGCGAAGAATTGGGCCCCTAGATACCATTCAAAAATTGAAACGGACTTTTAGGAAGAGAATTGTTGTCTGCTAGATTTATTATTATTACTACTACTACTATTACAACTACGTCATGGAATGAGATTAAAAAAAAAGTACTAACTACTAATTAGTCGACATATATTAGGTAAAATATAATCATACAAAAGATAATCGCATCGATTTTTTTAATTAACTTCTAACATTTTGTTATCAATCATGGGAGATAGCTCGTGGATGAGAATTGAGAAGAAAAATAGAAAAATATAGTTAAAAAGCAAGTCGCTTGATTTCAAATCAAAGTTATTTAATACGAGAGAAGGGCACAAAATTCTTAGTTTCACGTCCCACTATCTATTGAAATTTTACCTACATACAAATATAAATCAATAAATACATGTTAAAGATATAGTTAAAAAGCAAATCGCTTGACTTCTATTCAAAATTTTTTAATACGAGAGAAAAGCACAAGATTCTTAGTTTCACGTCCAGCTATCTAGTGAAATTTTACCTACATACAAATATAAATAAATAAATACATGTCTCTTTCTAAAGTTTTCTCACATATGCTAATAAGAATCTATATATTAGTTACACCTTATGTTGTTAATTAATGTCTGTCTCTTTGGAGATATCCAATAATGTTGTCTAAACCTACAGACAACTCAAAATAGATTAATTGTTAGGACCTTCCTCTTGCTGCTCACGCTGATTCCCGGGCTCAGTTAACCATTAAAACTGAGTTCAACATCAAAACTGGAATGACCCATACCGCAGGCGCCTCTTCTTCCTATGGTTGCTTTCTTCTCTTGCTTAATTGATTCAATCCACACACTTAGGATGGATACCACTCAGGTAAGGTTCACAAAGACTCAAGCAATTTGGGTGGAGAAGAAATCACGAAGAAGATGAAGACAGAAGACACGGCTTGGACACGACTTGGACACGGCAGTTTCTTCTTCCTCACGGCTTCAATTTTGGACGGTACCAACAAAGGCAAAGACATCAATATATATAGTAAGTCAAGTGGCCAACATAAGGTAAGTCGGGATATGGTAAGTAGGCTCGACTAGGGTTAACTTCCAATGGAAGAAATCAACAAGCCACAAAGAATATTAGCCGTCCAATAGGTAAGGCAACGTTTGGTCGGTTCATCCATTATTCGATGTTGAATTATCGTTCAGTCATTTATGTCGACTGATAAAATTGGTTCTCATCATCGCCCGGGGGT
>NC_036252.1:19109196-19112952 GCF_002742605.1 Olea europaea var. sylvestris | reverse complement strand
CCGCCGGCGCCTCTTCTTCCTATGGTTGCTTTCTTCTCTTGCTTAATTGATTCAATCCACACACTTAGGATGGATACCACTCAGGTAAGGTTCACAAAGACTCAAGCAATTTGGGTGGAGAAGAAATCACGAAGAAGATGAAGACAGAAGACACGGCTTGGACACGACTTGGACACGGCAGTTTCTTCTTCCTCACGGCTTCAATTTTGGACGGTACCAACAAAGGCAAAGACACCAATATATATAGTAAGTCAAGTGGCCAACATAAGGTAAGTCGGGATATGGTAAGTAGGCTCGACTAGGGTTAACTTCCAATGGAAGAAATCAACAAGCCACAAAGAATATTAGCCGTCCAATAGGTAAGGCAACGTTCGGTCGGTTCATCCATTATTCGATGTTGAATTATCGTTCAGTCATTTATGTCGACTGATAAAATTGGTTCTTATCATCGCCCGGGGGTCGTTTGACAACATAATGTCTAACATTAATCCTTGTTGAACAATGATTCATCAAAAAATCTTGTATTCATTCTGACGCAGAAGTCTGTTACTTGTGAAAATATTTCCACAGTTGGCCAATATTTCCACATGTTTTATATCTAACCATGTCGTCACGATGGGATCATCTTTCGTTGTAAAATTGCACCCCCAGTTGATCTTTTAGAGTTGGATTCTATGAAGTGGATTATTGATATTCTTGTCAAATTTAATATCCCCTAGCATATTCTTTATTTGAAATCGTCGCTTTTATTAAGATGAAACAATTCTATAATCGTACGTTTTGTTCTTTTCTCATTAGTTCAACAATGGTGAAGCAATGTTTGTCTTTATTTTCCCTTTTCAGTTGCAAACTCAAAGTTGCAAGCTGTACAAAGTTGACAACTTATTTCTAACGCGACTTTAGCATCGACTTGACTCATGAAGTGGATATATTTCTTAGATAGATGTATATGTGTTTCTTTTCTTTGGTATTTGCTAATTTATTAGCCTAACGTACACATTTCTATTGGAAATGTTTTCATTTTTTTTTTAATCCACTTTCTACCTTGTGGGAAGATTGCATGGAACTAATAATTATTTTATTTTATTTTTTGCGCTGTATGTCCACTTTTGCAATAACGGGAAGATCCTCGGACCTTTTACTGTTTTTGGCTTTATTAGCATTTGATAATATTGATAATTTTCGTACAATAGTCTCATAATTGTCAAAGATTTATCCAATGATCTAGGGCAACTTGGCCACTTCTGCTAGACCTTTGAACTCAGCTACTTGATAAGTATATATCATACACTTATTTGGATCGTTAAACGAGATCAATTGTAATTAATTTAGATGATTTATGATTTTATTAGATGTTAATTTTATTTGTTAACTAAAACTCAAAGCAAAATACGTGGAATTGGAGGAAAGAAGCGAAAAATGGGAGAAAAATGAAGAAATATAAAGTTTGGGATCAAATTACAAATATTCCATAGTTGATTCAGACCACAAACGATAATTAAAAGTAAAAAAGGAGTGAAATACAATCAAAAGATTTTCACAAATCAATTTTCAACCTTACAAGTCATGTTCCAAATTTTTATGACGAAAAAGTTATTACAAATCAGCCATGCTTCCTAGTGATCCTATGTCCATTTGAATTTTTTTTTTTTTTTTTTTTTGGTTCCTTCTTCTCCCTCCCTATTTTCTTTCCCAAGGAGGAGAAACTGAATCTGGGAATATATTCAAGAAAGCGTAGTAATTGGAATTTGAGATTTGCTGTCCAATTGACTGTCTAACCAATTAATTTTTAACATGTTATTAATAATTAATATATTATTTCAAATTTTCTCTCATTAGCTTCACCACTAATCCACTAAATTGATGATATGTTAAAAATTAATTGATTGGATAGTTAATTGAACGGTAAAATTGAAGAGCATATCTCAACTCAGAAATTGGGACCCTAGATACCATTCAAAAAATGAAATGAATTTACAGGAAGAAAAATGTTGCCTGCTTGAATTTTTTTTATTTTATTATTATTATGATATATTACATATATTAGGTAAATTATAATCATACAAAAGACAATCACATTGATCTTTTCATGGATTTCTAATATTTTGTTATCAATAATGGGAGAGCGCGTGGACGAGAAGAAAAAAAAAATATATTAATTAAGAAATAACCCGCTTGATTTAAAGTAATTTAATATGTGAGAGGAGCGCCCCCAAAGTTTTTAGTTTCACATCTAGCTATCTGTTGAAATTTTACGTAAATAAATAAATACACATCTCTCTTTCTATCTAACATAGTAATAAGAAATCTAAATCTATATTAATTACACTATGTAATTAGCTACGGCCAAAAAGTCTTGTGTTGCTTTTCTAACAACAGACAACTCTAAATATTTTCATTTCTCTTTATCCCTCAAAATCAAACGGGTCCATTATTGGTTCTCATTCATCGCATTTTTTTATATGTTTAGAATGTTGGATCGAAAGTTGGAACATTAAACATTATTAATGGAGAAATTTGAAAAAAATTTATATTAACTTTGGATGATTTTGTATGTGAAACAAGTAACAACTATGATTGAAGTTTTGACAATTTATTTTGTTAATATCGCTCAATTACATGTCATTTTTGTATTACTTACAATTTTTCTTTATTTACCCGTACTTTGGTTTTTTTTACATAGTTATATTTTCTATTATTTTTTATTTTTTTTAAAGTTTACCAATGTCCTAAAGTGACCGTGGTGGTTTAATGATCTAAATTTGAAATACTAAAAATGCAGTCCGACATAAAAATAATTAGTATAATTTTTTTTCCAGATACAAACTCAAACATCGCGAGTTGTCCGAAATTGACAACTTATTTTCAACATAGAAAATAGAAATTATTTTAGCTCTATTACATTTCATAACATTAATTTAGGTAATCGCACTCTTTGATTTGAACAAAAATGGCAACCATATAACAACAAAAATGTAGGTATATTTTGAATGTTGAAACAAAATTAGATGGAACAAATACTTTACAAATTTATCTTCTTAATTATTTTGAGAGCATGTTTAGCTAGGCTTAAAAATTTTGCTTATACATAAATAAGAATAGATAATGGATAAGTTATTTATTTTGACAAATATATTAAAGAATTACTTTTAAAGTACATAAAACACAACGCTTACTTCAAAGTAAAAATGATTATTTTTACATATAAAGATAAAAAAAAGTTAGAGGTAGCTTTACTTATTTTAAGCATAGCAAACGTGCTTACGAAGAAGAAAACCGTGCAACTCAATTAATCATCTTCTGTCCTGCGTGTTTGCTAAATCACGGGAAGTTCCTCCCATTTTTTGTCAAGACTTCATTAGCATTTGACAAAATTAAGGTTATTATCGATAGTATTATTCTATTTTATAGCATTCTCTTAACTGTCAAAATGTCCTTCCAATGATCTGGGACAACTTGGCCTCTTGCCATTGGTTTTGGACCCCTCTAAAAGTCACCTGCAGTAACCTAAGAATTGACCTAAAAATATCAAGATTTGAAGTTTTATCTTGAAATTTACGGTAGAAGAGTATTAATGCAAATCCTTAGATGTTGGTTAAATGTGAATTTTATCCTCCGTATGATTGTCTCTTTTGAATTTACCACTTTTGTAATTTTTAGTAAATTTGAATTTTAATTGGATCGAATCGTTTCTTGAAACTTAGGCCATGTTTAAAAGTCATTATTTGGGGTTTCGGGGGGGGGGGGGAGAGGTTT
>NC_036252.1:19085767-19109160 GCF_002742605.1 Olea europaea var. sylvestris | reverse complement strand
GAATAGAGTTTTAAATAATATTTTTAGGAGAGTGTATTGTTAAAAAGTAGGAAAATATTTTAGGTTTGCGTGCAGAATATTTTATCTACAATTTATTAAAAGTGGGGATGGGGGAGGAACTTTTAAATACCAAATTTACCCCTACATATTTAACTATATGCCCACTATACCCTCATAATTGGAATACCAATTTAATTAGTATTTATCATTTGATTTAGAATTAATATAATATAAGGTGTGAAATATTTAATTGATATTTATCATTTTGGATTGGAATTAATATAAGGAGTGAAACTAACATTCAATTATATAAAAACAAAAAAATTAAGTGGCTTACCATTCAATTGACCATTATATTCTTACAATTTTTATTTTTCATCAACAAAACCCTTATTAATCTTCATGATTTACATTATAATTCATGCAATAAGTTTTTATTTTTCAGCAACGGAACAATTTTTAATCTTCACACTTTTACATTATAATTCATCCGAAGTTATTATTTAATTGAGGTAAAAAATAATTTAAAGATTGCATTAATATATTAATGAGGACATTTAATAAATAAAAAAAGAAATTACAAATTCAATGACTAACATTCAATTGATTTTTTTTTCTTTACAATTTTTAATTTTCATCGACAAAGCCCTTGTTACCAATTTAATTAATATTTATCATTTGATTTAGAATTAATATAAGTGGTGAAATATTTAATTGATATTTATCATTTGGGTTGGAATTAATATAATGAGTGAAACTGACTTTCAATTATTAAAAAAATAAAAATAAATCAACAAAAATTTAGTGACTTATCATTCAATTGAATATTTTGTTCTTAAAATTTTTATTTTCCATCAAGTAAGCATTTTTTATTTTTCATCAACAAAACCCTTGTTAATCTTCTTGATTTACATTATAATTCATCGATTGAATTTTTATTTTTCATCAGCAAAGCCCTTATTAATCTTCATGATTTACATTATAAATCCATCCGTTAGGTTATTATTTAATTGAGGTTACAAAATTGAAAGGTTACATTAATATATTAATTGGGACATTTGATTACTAAAAAAAAAATTATGTACAAAGAAATATTATTGTAATCATATCATTATATTTTAGTTTATACAACATTTTCCCTTTAACAATATATATATATATATAGAGAGAGAGAGAGAGAGAGAGAGACACACACACACACACACACACTCAATTGTAATTTTTACTTTAACAATATCAATTACCTTTATTATTTTAAAAAATGGTATTAGCAATTCAAAAATAGTACGTATATCATTCGTTGATGCATAAGATGTGTAACGCACGTGCTTACTGCTAGTTTTATAAATGTATGATTAAAATGAATATGTAGAAAAAAAGTTTGAAAATAATAGTTCTCCAACAGCGGCTTAATATCATATTAAGATATTTGGTTCCATCATAAACGTTCATCTTATCAAAAAAATTAGCTCAATCCCTTATAGATTGATTCAACATATTTAAAATTATTTCTTAACAAAAAGATTCTAAATCAAAGCCGTTAGGTCTCTTGTGTCCCGTGATATTAATAAATCTTACATTTTTAGGTCGTCTATTCACTTGAGTCTTGTTAGATAAAATATCACAAATTCAACCTACTTTTTTGGACCAACCATTCTATACCTCCTTGGTCTAAACTCTAAACCTAAAAAATTTGCATTGGCTTGTTTTTCGTGTATCTTCTCAATTTCTAATTTTTTTGGTCCCTAGGAGGAACTATTGTATTTGGGTTGAATTTTCAGAATGTGAACTCTATGATGTACTATGTACCATTCCAAAAAGAATTAAACTTCGCTATGATGTAGTATAATGCTATTTGCAGTCGTTCACTGCATATATGACAGATCATTATTTAATATATGAGTTAATAAAAAAAAGGGTAATTAGCACAAAACATCCCTACCTTTCGATGTTTTTGTGGAAAACGTCCCTACCTTTCATTTTTTGGTGGATTACACCCTTACATTTACATTTTTTTGCGCAAAATATCCTTCTGTCAACTCTCCGTTAAAATGCTCCGTTAAATCAAAAAGGTAATTAGCACAAAAGGTCCCTACCTTTCAAAGTTATTGTGCAAAACGTCCCTACCTTTTATTTTTTAGCATAATTAGCAGAAAAGGTCCCTACCTTTCAATATTATTGTGCAAAACGTCCCTACCTTTCATTTTTAGCATTTTCACCCCTACTTTTCACCTTTCATTGCAAAAAAGGTCATTCTCATCCATTTTTTTCAATAAAATGACGATTTTACCCTCCTATTCAAATAAAACAAAAAGAAAAGATGAATTACCAACTGCAACCATAATCCTTAAATTTTTAAAAAATTACAAAAAATCATAAATTCTCAACCACCACCATTTTCACAACCTATCAAGCTGCCAACTATAAATCCACATAATACCACCTTTCGGCCACCATGCCCACCGGACTCCACCACTGTAAATGTGGTTGTTTCGGACAGATTGGTGACCAGTACTATGGACGAGGATATTGGGGAGAGTGAGGCGACGCTGGTGGTGGTGGAGTCCTATGTGTTGTGGTCGAAAAGTGGTGCTATATGGATCTATAGGTGGTGGCTTGGTGGGATTGTGAAAGTGGCGGTAGTGGAGAATTTAGGATTTATCTGTAATGTTTTGAAAGATTTAGAACTATGATTGCAATTAATTAATTATTTTTTTCTTTTCTTTTTGTTTTATTTCAATAGGAGGGTAAAATCGTCATTTTATTGAAAAAATGGATGAAAAGGTCCTTTTGCGCAATGAAAGGTGAAATGTAGGGGTAAAAATGCTAAAAATGAAAGGTAGGGACATTTTGCACAATAATATTGAAAAGTAGGGACCTTTTCTGCTAATTATGCTAAAAAATAAAAGGTAGGGACGTTTTGCACAATAACTTTGAAAGATAGGGACCTTTTGTGCTAATTACCTTTTTGATTTAACGGAGCATTTTAACAGAGAGTTGACAGAAGGACGTTTTGCGCAAAAAAATGTAAAGGTAAGGGTGTCATCCACCAAAAAATGAAAGGTAGGGACGTTTTCCACAAAAACATCGAAAGGTAGGGATGTTTTGTGCTAATTACCCTAAAAAAAACTACCAAATTGGTGCATCAAATAATCATTTGTCATGCGTATGCCATATAAGACAACTATTGCAATGAGCGACTACGAATAACATTAATCGTATGTACCAGTCCAGAAAGAATTGAACTTTTTGGGCAAACTATTTTACCTATTAAATCTTTTTCATCAACATAGATCAAGACAATAAAAAATTAGCTTGCTCCAACGAAAAATGTAACACCAAAAAAATAACATTGATTCGGCCAATTGAGAACTAATTAAAATCAAGATCTTATTAATTCTAAGTGAATATCAGGAATTAATTTGATCCATAAAATTATTGTTTATGAAGAATATTGAAATTGGATCAGAAAAATTGGAAAGCTAAAATTTCTGCAATTTGTTTAATCAACCGCCACCAACCAATGAAATCCTCTTTTTTTTTTTATTTTTTTATTTTTTATTTTTTATTTTTTATGTACAAGGCCGAGCATACCCGAGCAAAACAAACATCAAGAGTCAATTACAAATAAACGGGGCATACCCGGGTAGTAAAAAGAAATGGCTTACAAACTATAATAGTTAAGTGGCCGAAGCTAATCTTAGTTGTTCTTTTAACAAGAAAAGCCTAAGACTCAAGATTTACTAAACAAGCCTTAAATAAAGCACATGAAAATGATAAAATAAGTGGAAAGAAAAACTATTAAGTCGTGGTTTTAATTTACTTCAAATTATCTTGTTAGTGTCACTCATTTATAAGTCATTTTCATCTTATTCACCATTATTGGTCTTATTTTCCCGTTCCATTGGCTAACTTCATGGATTTCTCAAGAAATTTTTGTATGTTTATGAAGTCACCCACGATAAAAGTTAGATGTTCGACGTATGAAATTATATATAAAGATGCTCGTGAATTATTACGCTTTTTAAAGAACATTTAGTTTCAAGTTATTGTTAATGTCATTCTCAAATGTGAATGGATAAGCATATTCCACATCAAAGACAATTTTGTTTTTGTATCACATTAAAAAGTAACAAAGCACATGAAACAAGGCAAATCAAGTTTTTTATCTTTACAAAACTTTCACGGATTTGGTTGAATTATTTATTTGGCTTGATTTAGAAAACAACTTAATAATGACTTTGAATTCTTATATATCACAGTAATCCGTTATCCACGATATTGCAGATTAAAATAAATTTATTAATAATAGTAAGGACAAAACAAATAATTTAAAATTGCAGAAAGTAATAAGGAATGAATGAACTTTCAAGAGAGGCTTGTGTAAACATAGTTTTCTTAAATTAATGCAGTATGCCAACAGTGTATTGGTTCTTCTGTGGAACATGGAAAAAATGAGTTCTCATATGGACTTAACCCCATGAATGGTAAGTTAAATCTGTCTATAAGTATTTCATTAACTTGTATTATAATGACTATAAATCTTGGAGTTTCAATAGTTTTAGAAGTTAAAAGATCAGTCAAAGGAAAAAATGGGCAAAACGTAGGCCTTCCTAAGGGGCTAATTTTGGTCTTTCGGTTTGACATTCGTGTGCACAGGTTGTGCTCGCACACAAGTTCAAGGTCCAAAGTCTATTTTGGTCAATGATTTGCACCCCCTATACGTGTACGTGGAGAGAGTCTTTATAGTATATATAATCACACCTTTCCAAATTGCAATCTTATATAAAATGGTATTTGCCTGCTTTATTTTCTTATATGGGACAAACATTAATTGGTTTCCCCCCAACACATAAATTCCTTTTAATTGACATATTTTGAGCTACAATTTCTCATTCACCCGAATATCATTTTTAACAAGTAAATATATGATTTCGATATTCTCACAAAAGAGAACACAAATCAATTTTGATCTTCCAAAATAAACAATCCGATCCCACTCAAAATTTAAGCCAAAGTCAGTCATTCAACTCATTTTTTCCAACAGAATCAGCCTCGATCATGCTAGGGTAACAATAAATTGCTAGATTAAGATACAAGCATTACATAGTTTTAGCTATTCATAATTCATAGAAGATGATAGAAACTTAGCCCCTGTTTGAGCTCCATTCGTTTAAAAATTCATTTTTTCAAAATTTATTTTCAACTATACATTCTTTACTAAAATAATATTACACATAAATTCAAAACTTTTTTTAAAATTTTTTACCACATATTCTCCATCAATCACTATTAAAAAATGCATTATTTTCCTCAAACAAGGGCTTAAAAACTGTCATATAATGATGGTTGTTCTCTTTTAAGATTTAACCATTTAGTCCTTGTTTGTTTTTGCTGAAAATAATATTTTTAGTAGATTTTGATAAATATCGAAGGAATATTTGGTTGAAAAGTTGATAGAATTGTGAATTTCAGGAAATATATGGTTAAAATTAGTTGTAGAATTTGACTAAAAAAATTATTAGTGTTTACTAAACCAAACAAGGGTTTGACGGTCATTGTGATTATCATTGTTGCTATTAACAAAGTTGGCTTAATGAGCATCGTGAATCATACGTAGAGACAAACTATTATATGCTAGAACAGCTCAAACAAATGATGTTAATATGTAGAAGACATGGGATCAATCGTGGCATGAAGGTGACACCAAATAAACCAAGAATATACAGAAATCTTTATTTCTTCAAATTCGAACACCAAATAAAACATGAAAACTTCAACAAGGTGACACTACTTCCCATAACGAAGTTACTCGACTGGGCCACCTGGAGTTCCGGTGCCTTTATGCTTCATTGTCCGTCGATTCGTGATTCTGACAAAGGATTCTATCATCCGTCATTAAACTTTTTATTTCATTCATATTTAAAATTTATTTAATATGCCTTTTTCAAAGCAGCAAAATCGACCCCAACGCGGTCAAAATTACACAAGGGGATTGTCACATGCGGTATGGGTGGGATTGGGAGTAGTGGGAGAAAGGTGGAGGTGAGAGGATGAAGCGCCTTTCTAAAATTGTGCCAATAAGTGAGGCCTTTTTAATTAAATTCCACTATAAAGCTTTCATGTATTGTGTTAGGCCACTTATGCTGTATTTTGCCATCCAAGTCTTAATAATTATTGCCCCTAAGAATTATCTGCAATGAACTGGGTAACAAGAAAAATGAGTAGGGTTATTCCCACTTCTAATTTATTATTATTATTGTTACACTTATGAATTATCACTCCATATTGGGCCATCTTATTGGACCCGATCCAGACCCGTTAGTGTTGGGCCCCAAAGCCGAGGCTCTAAGAAGTCTAGCCGAGGCACCACCGAGGCCATAAAAAGTCTAGCCGAAGCACCTGCCGAAGTGCCTATTACTTTGCTCACCTCATATTGGGCTCGGACTTAGGCCCGTTAACCCACTTGGCCCATTTCACATCCATTTCTCTATATATATGGATTCAACTCACACAATAAAGGTATGTTTTACACTCTCTAGCCAAATCCCCATATCCATACTATTGCACTCTATATATCTATTTTCGTCCGGCCGTTGACTTTCTTGACCTCAGTCGCGAGATGTCTTTTCCTCGCGCCTCACTATCGTCGAGCTTAGCTTTAATCCCTCGTCTATCTGAGGCCAACTTATAAGACTCTGATAGTTCGACACCTCGCCAGACGTTTATCCTTGGCTTCGCAGGATGCTTATTCCCCGTCTCATTATCATCGAGCCTAGCTCTAAGTTCTCGTCTATTCAAGGTCAGCTTATAAGACTCCGATAGTTCGACAGTTCACCAGATGTTTATCCCTGGCTTCGCGGGATGCTTATTCCCCGCCTCATTATCATTGAGCCTAGCTTTAAGTCCTCCTCTATCCGAGGCTAGCTTATAAGTCTCCGAGAGTTCGATAGTTCGCCAGATGTTTATCCCTGATTTCGCGAGATATCTTTTCCTCGCCTCACTATCGTCGAGATTAGCTCTAAGTCCTCGCCTATCCAAGGCTAGCTTATAAGACTTCGATAGTTTGACAGTTCATCAAAGGTTTATTCGTGGCTCCACAAGATGAGTGTCCCTCGCCTCACTATCGTCGAGCCTAGCTCTAAGTCCTCGTCTATCTGAGGCCAGCTTATAAGACTTCGATACTTCGTTAGTTCATCATATGTTTGTTCCCTTGCTTTGCAAGATGTCTTTCTCACTTCTCACTATCGTCGAGCCTGACTCTAAGTCCTTGTCATTCTGAGGCAAGCCACTAAGCCTCCAATAGTTCGAGACTTATTCGCGGGACGTCAATTCCCCGCCTCACCAGATGCTGTCCACAGCTTGACAAAGCTTCAACCCTCCTGACACAGAGTCCCCTGTGGGTCATTGCCTCAGTTGTAGCGTTGAAAAGCTTTACCGACCTTCAACCATCCCCCGCATCGGTCGTAGATAAGCTCCTCACTTAGCTTTACAAAGCTTAGACACACCTGGCGCGGAGTCCCTTGTGGGTCATCGCCTCAGTGGCTGCGTTCCCTCCTAAACTTTACAAAGTTTTAGCTATCTCCCAACGCGTCGTCCCCTGTGGGTCAGCGTATCAGTGGCAGATGAGCTCCTCACTCAACTTTACAAAGCTTAAACATACCTGACATGGAGTCCCTTGTGAGTCATCGTCTCGGTGGTTGCGTTCCCTCCTAAACTTTACAAAGTTTTAGCTGTCTCCCAACGAGTCGTCCCCTGTGGGTCAGCGCATCTGTGACAGATGAGTTCCTTCCTCAAGCAGTATCGAAGCTTCAGCGCCTCATTCAAAGATGTGTCCCGACCTTCAGCTTCACAAACTTCAGTATCTCCCATGCATCATCCTATGAGTTAGCACTTCGGTAGAGACAATTGAGCCTACAACCGCAGCAGTAACCATACACTCAGCTGATCTTAAAAAGTCAACGACTGATATACATCAGTATGCTTTAGTATCAATACAGCTACTTATATTCAGTTCAGAGCATCGCCTCTGCTACTGTGTCCAGAGCATCGCCTCTGCTACTATAATCAGAGCATTATCTCTGTATCCAACGCATCGCCCCTATCGCCTATGCTACTTACATTCAGAGCATCCTCTCTACATCAACTTTATCACGGTAGCTTACATTTCAAGTCTGACCCAAGTATAAATAATACGACTCGGACTTGGGGGGCATATTACTGCTAGCATATGCATCGCATTACTACTTCCAAGCATGAATGTCATATTATTGCTAGCATGTCATACATTATTTTCATCACAGTCGTACGTATGTCGTGTTATCATCATTTTCATTTTATTGTCAACATTATGTTACTTACTTCACTATAGCACTACTGATACACTAAGTTGTACGAGCACATGATTTACTATAATGCATGACAGCCCCTCTGCACATATCTTGGAGGAATGTGATATGTTACACCTTATAGCTATGAGCATTTGAAGGAGCAAATGGACCCCAAATTTATTTGGTATATGTGCTGTGGATATATTATATTGTATTACAGGATTGTGTTAGTCCATATTATAGAGGAGATCTGCTAAAATTTCGAAAAAATATATGCAGTATATCTTTCGAGGCAATTCGTAAGTCCTCGCTTACTCTGACTCGCACACACTTTTTGAGGCTGTTCGTAAGTCCTCACTTATTGGAGCTACCCATCTTTCTGAGGCAATCTGTAAGACCTCGCCTACTTGAGAGTTTATATTTCAAGTCCAACCCGCATATAAATAATACGACTCAGACTTGTGAAGCTACTGTTACGCCTATGAATTATCACTCCATATTGGGTCATCTTATTGGACCCGAGCCAGGCCCATTAGTGTTGGGCCCCAAAGCCGAGGCAGCACCGAGGCCATAAAAAGTCCAGCTGAAGCACCTGCCGAAGTGCCTATTACTTTGCTCACCTCATATTGGGCTCGAACTTAGGCCCGTTAACCCACTTGGCCCATTTCACATCCATTTCTCTATATATATAGATTCAACTTACACAATAAAGGTATGTTTTACACTCTCTAGCCAAATCCCATATCCATACTATTGCACTCTATATATCTATCTTTGTCCGGTCGTTGACTTTACCGTCGGAGTACAAACGATCGCCGGACCTTTTTCTCTTCCGGCCGCCTTTGCCTCTTGACGAGGTGTTACTTGCGCATGTTTTGAGGAAATGAGGTTAGGAAACCTGTTGGAGTCATTTTTGGAGGTCAACAATTATGTTAATTAAAAATAATGTCGTATTAATGAACTTGTAATGTAAAATGGGTTAAATTTACTAATGACTACTCAACTTTATACTTAGTGTAATCATAACCATTCAATTTGATTTTATTTTATCATGTCTACCAAATTTGATTTTATTTCATAATAATCATCCAATTTCATATAACATTTCACTATGGTTACCCAATTTCTTTTCACTAATTTTAAAGGGGTAAAATAGTAACTTTGCTTATATATAAAAAATAAATTATAAAATAAAATAAAAATTATTTTTTAAAAATAAAATAAAATAAAAAATTATTTAAAAAATGTTACTTAAAAAATAAATAGAAACTTATTTTTTCAAAAAAAGGTTACTTAAAAAATAAAAACTTATTTTTTAAAAAAAAATTACATAGAAAAATAAAATAAACAAAAAAGTTATTTAAAAAATTCCGGTAAAAAATTACATAAAATAATTTTTTATTTGAAAATAAACATTTTAAAAATAAAATAAAAACTTATTTAGAAAAAAGTTACTTAGAAAAATAAAATAAAATAAAAACTTATTTTTTTTAAAAAAGGTTATTAAAATACCTCTTTTAAAATTAGTCAAAAGGGTGGGGAAAAAAAGTAGGATGACCATGGTGAAATGTCATGTAAAATTGGATGATCATGGTAAAATATTATATGAAATTAAATGGCCATGGTGACACTCAGTACAAAGTTTGATGGTCATTGTGAAATAAAATCAAATTAGGTGGCCATGACAACACTCAGTACCAAGTTCAATTGCCATTGTGAAACAAAATCAAATTAGGTAACCATTGTGGTTACACTAAAGATAAAGTTGGGTGTTTTTTGGTGAATTTAACCCAATGTAAAATATTTTTATCGGCTCTTTGGAAAGATAACTAAGGCCATGTTTGATTGGCCATTATTTTCCACGGAAAATAGAACACTTTTTGACCATTTGATAGTATATATATTTTTTACCATAAAATTGATTTTCTTGGTTTTCTAGGTGGGCTGTCGATTTTATTTTTTATTTTTTTGGATAATGGAAACAAATTATATCCCTAGTTGTAAAAAAAAAATAATAATAATAAAAAATAAAAAATTCCTTTAATTGACAATTTCTATGTAAAACAAAATCAAACGAACACTAAAAAATAGATGATTTTCTTGGTTTTTTTGCAATGAAAATAAATTATATCCCTTTAATTGACAATTTTTTATGTAAAACAAATCTAAACGAACACCAAAAAAAACTTTTATTTCAACATTTTTCATGTGAAAAATTATACCAATCAAACACAATAATTGACAATTCTCAATAAAACAATTTCTAGACAACTCAATTTCCTAGAATTCGTTTTCTTTCCACACAAATATCATCTTTTCAATCAAACAGATCCTAAAATTCTTTTCGGTATAGAAACTATGGTGTGAACACTATTGTGCTCGAGGATCAACCTACCAAAACTGAAATGTTGATTTTCAAGGAAGAGTTGAGTATTTAAAGAAAAATTACAGCATACGTTACCAATTTTGACAAATTATAATGAATAACACATTATACTTCAAAAAATTTTTGACCCCACCAAATTTTTCAGTTTTTTTGTTGTTTAAAATTAGTGTAGTTGTCAAAATTTTCCTTTTCTTTTTGTTCAGGCTTAATGATCCAACTACATTTGGGCTTTGTTGGATTAGTCTTTTATCCCATGGAATTATGTTTTGATCTTAAGGAGGTGAGGCTTTGCACACTTCCAAGAAGTTATTAGGTTACACCTTACAGAAGAAGAACATTTCTCTGACTGGCGCCTGATCTTAAGGTAACGACGATGAACATGAAAACTAGAACGGAGTGCAATGCTGGTACATTAGCAAATTGCATCATTGTGCTGGAAAATTGTTGATAATCGAGATTCCATCAATCAAGCTATACAAATAGGGTCAATGATAGATTTTCATTGACAAACAACACTTGGTAGTTCAATATTGGAAGTTGGGAAAAAACTAAACAAAAACACCCAATCAAATCATGCCAAATTAGCCTGTTTTCTGAACCCTTTTTTTTCCCCACTGTCCATCCAGTTTTATTCGGATTCCATGGATTAAACTGGAGTAGAAAATTGCAATTCCTCACCATCTATAGAAATTTCTTTTTGACTTTGATTGCATTATCCAACACAATCTTGTGATCTAGCTTAGTTTTTTCCGGTCAATGTAATTTTGAATGTATATTGTTGACCTCGTTTCCGATTAGGACCACGTAGACAAAAGATACCAGATCCACCTACGTGCACGTAAGCTAAATCCTACAAGCTAAGACACAACAATTGTCTAGAATGGCCTAAAAAGGGGTATGGGACGACAACATTCAGAATCTGGAAATATATTTGAAGAGCGATTGTACAATAATTACCAATTGCATGGGATCAATGTTATGTAAACTCAATTGTATTTGTGAGAGAATGAAATTGAGTGAACTGTTTATGTTAACTCTAGCATTGAGTTTTGTATAAATTTGCATTAGCCTTATAATGGGGATATGGAGGAGTATTTATAGTAGTACAAGGTGAATTGTATCCTTTGGATGAGAGTACATGTGACCTCATCTCCACAATTCATACATCTAATCCTAGGCATTACACTTGACTTGTTAGCCCACTTTACATTTATTAAGTGCAGAACCGTCACTTTGTTTGACAAGACTTGACACCCAAACTTTATGATAGACGTCACATCAATCATTTGAAAAAATTACTTGCGAAGGAGCAAATTTCTTGAAGGGAGTGATAGTGAAAGCGGCTCAGAAGCCATTGCCTCGGTTCATTGGACTTGAAGTGACCTGCCTCGATCAATGCACTTCAAGTTTGGAAATGTTGAGCCTCGATTGAGGCGTTGACCTTGGTTGATTCATATAGGCTTAGGGGCCTCGATCACCATGCCAAATGCCTCGGCTTAAGTGGGCCAAGGGCCATAATGGGTCGGCCACGTGGTGCCACTTGTGACGAGACGTAAAATAGTCTCCCAAGTTCAAGTAAAGTCATTTGTGTTATGGTTGGACTTCGATATTTGAGCATAACTTTCTGATCCTTGTTGGGCAAATATTTTGAAAAAATTTTAGACCCACATACATAACATGAGAAAAGTGCAAATGTCAAATTCCCCTTTGAACGATTTTGTATTGGACAGGATTCGAAAATTTTGACTATACTATAACGGAGCATAGTTTTGGGAGGAGAATGTTTTGTCCAAGAGGGTTACATGACTAAGGGACACATGCTTATTTTTATGGAACTAACACTAAAAATGATGGACATACGTAAAAAATCCCTGAGTTCCTACATAATTGACAAAATAGTCAAACTATTTCCATTATGCCAATATATAAGATTTGAAAATAAATAAAATTGTATTTTGCTACAGTTGTTGGAAAAATTGGTGATTTGTACGTAGGTATAAACATATCAACTATAAATATAAATAACATAATTCAATAATTATAGCCCCCTTTGGAGCCCCATTATTTGACATTACTTGATTTTATAATTTTTGGAATAGTATTTTTTTTCTTTGGAGAATGTTTGGTTGAAAAAGAAGGAAATTTTTTTGATTCATGAGTAATATTATTTTATTGGAGAATGTGTGGTTAAAAAGAAAAGAGAGAATAATGTATTATAAACTTAATGGGTAATGTAAACATTATAATTCAATAATAAGAAGAGAATTAGAATGCAAATTTTAGCTAGTCACGTCAATGACGCTGTCCTAAAGTCATGTTGTCTCTCCTTCGTTTGGATACTTTCGTCACTACACAGCTTCAAGATAAAATGACTCACGGTCGATTCTCCTTCTATAAACACAATCACAGAGAGATAAAGAACGAGCCTCTCATCGACTTTATTAATAAATTTTGATAAAAGTTAATAAATATATGATTAAAAAGTTGTGAATTTCATAAAATATATGGTTAAATTTTAATCTATACCAAAGATGGGAAAAGTATAATCACAGGGTTAGTAAAAGATGCTTCTTTTGTTGACGTATCTGTTTAACTGTATTTATCCATCATTCTTCAACATCAGACGACATTAACGTGCAAGCTTTAACAAATGTCATAATATGGTTCTCAACTAATCATAATAGGTATAGATGCATTTCAAGATATACAAAATTTAGAATTAATACATAGATTTTAACTTTATTTTCATTTTTATTCATTGTAAAATTTGATTTAGTCTACTTTAATATTGTATACTGTCGATGAATTATAAATTCTAGTGTTCCTTTTCCATTAAGAACACTCAAAGTTGCCACGAGGAGCAACTTGTATAAAAATTTCTTTCTTTGAACCAAATGAATATTTCACAACCAATTACATCACTTTATGCACAAGATTTTTAATGTTCGTGTGCCACTAATTTCGACACATTTATAGTTTTAAAAAACAAGCAGATTTATCAAAACAAAATTGAAATCACTTAATATCATATTAGAAACTAATAACAACATGAAATATAAAAAATAAAACAAAATTTTATTTCAAACTTGATTATAAGTACCTAGAAAAGTAGAAAAGATATACATGAAAATATTGTCCAAAATTACTTAATACATTTTACTAAAGCTCATATGTCATTCCTACCTTAAGCATCCTTTCTTGAGGAATATCAAATACCTGGTTACTTTGTCTCAAGTTCCTCTTCAAGAAATTATAAGCATAATCTATGATAACCCTCTTGCATATGCTAGAACCCTTGCGTGCAACAATTTCATTTTCACCTACAAAATGTGCAACTCCACACTTCCAAGCCTCGTCCAATACTTCAATATCTCTATTTGTTATTTCTTCCTCTTTTACAATCCGATTGTCAGCATTTTCTCCATTAGTCAAGCTGCCATCATCACAAACTTTTTCTATTCGATCTAAGGCGTGGATCATGCCCATGTAATCCTCTCTAATGAAGACCTTCAACTGCTCAACCAGAAGCTTTTCAAAGGATTCTTGCTCGTTACGTACATCAGTGTATCCGTAACGTGTAACACAACGATACACTTGAAAATCGTTGCACAGTACCTTACGAAACAAGAATCTTTCTTCTATTGGTACTTTGCTTATAGGTAATGACTTGATAGATACGAAAACCAAAACCGAATGTAATGCAGGTACATTGGCAACATAATGTTTAAAAATTGGTGGGATTCCATGGACTAGCTCAGAGTAGAAAATTGCAAGTCCCGGCAATCTATAGAAATTTTTTTCCATCATGATTCTTTTACATTATCCGGTGAAATCTTGTGATCTAGCTCAAAATAATACTTTTTCTGATAGACATAGTTCCATATAAGCATGACCAACATTAAGACAAATGCAAATGCGAGAGGTAAATATCCACCTTGATTGAATTTGTAAAGTACTGAACTCAGGTAAACAAGCTCGATCAAACCAATTGTAACAACGTATAGGATTATAAGTGCTATATGAGTTTTCCAAATCATGATCATGACCAAAACTAGAAATGCTGAAGTTATGGTCAATACAAACACCACAGCTATCCCTGCACATTTTAAAAAATTTATAATTAGCAAAATATTATTGAAAATATACTGAAAAAATCATCAAATAATATTTAAGGATAGAAACATACCATATGCATTGCTGAGTTGTAAAGTGGTTCTGAATCCAATAGTTACAAAAACACAAGCCAGCATAAGAAGGTAATTGATTTCTGGAATGTAAACTTGCCCTTCATATTTACTAGATGTATGAACGACTCTAACGCGGGGGAAGCTACCAAGAGAAAGGGATTGTTGAACTACCGAAAAAGCTCCTGAGATTAGAGATTGACTTGCTATGATAGAAGCCAAGATAGCCACCACAAACATTGGCCAATACATGGTACCTACAGCCACATATAACTATGTTAATGAAACAACGTACCGTTTAAGAATAAGTTTAGCATGTAGCAATGGATCGGATTGGATCCCAACTTTTTATTTAATGTATAGTCCTTTAATGTAATTCTAACCTGGTACAGACTTATAAAAGGCATCTAAAGCTGCATCATTGTGCTTTCAAAGATATGAAGCTTGTCCTGTGTATGCTAATATGATTGATGGATAAATCACAGTGCACATGCTTATTTGTATCGATCTAACAGTAAAATGACCAACATCTGCAAATAATGCCTCACTTCCTGCACAATAAAAAAATATTTCAAAATTTTTTATTAATTTTAGAATTCATTTTTAGTGAAAACAATTGAAAACCTTTATTTTGTTGAAGTTCTACTAGACTTTTCTTCGTTCTTCAACTTCCAATGACATCAAATTTACATAGAAATTGATATGATTTTTATATGGTGTTGGAATTAATTGAATTTGATTTGGGTTTAAAATATTAAATGTAATATTTAATGATATGGGTCATTGCAATTAATTTGAGTGAATTGGAAAAGTCTCCAATATAGGCCCATATGTTGATAAGCCCATTTTAAGTGGTTTTTATATGGAAAGGAGTCCCACATCGAAAGTTTACAAGAAAATAGTCTTGTTTATATAGTGGGTTGTGTAAATAATATATAATTTAATATGTTACCTACCACTTGGCTAACTTTAGCTAGCCAAAGGCTAGTCACCACTAGCACTGTTCCCCGGACCCGGACCCGGACCCGGTCCCGGTCCCGGCACGCGCACGTCGCAAAGTACGCATTGGGCGCTTTAGAGGCGCACTTCGCACGTACGCATCGTCGCGAGGAGCTGGGGAGCCTTATAGTTTACGGAAATGGACTCGTGGTTCGATGACGTGGCAGCACAAGGCTCGATGAGTTGGCATTCTAGGTGGCGCACGAGTGGTAGGTCGCGTCCCTTCGTCCTGCATGGCGGTTAGGTGTACGCGTGGCATCCGTATGGCTGTGACTGTTCAGAAATTGGTGAATAGGCATGATGAATGGACACTTCACTTCATGGTTCAATCTGGGCCGTCAGATCATAAAAATAGTGCGATCCAATGGCTAAGACGAATCAGACCAAGTGGTGCACCAGTTCCTGAAATGTCACACACCTGTTCCATGAGACACTTCAATCTCTATAAATAGGGAACCCCAGATTCGTTTTTTGACACACCAAATCAATTACGAATTCAATTGATTTCTAAATTCTTCTATCTCCATATTCTGCTCGTAACAAATCTCTTATACTTCCGTCGTTATTCCGTTCAAGTACGATCATTCATTGGTTCGACCGACAAGGTTGGTATTGTGCAGTATCGACTTTGGAAGGAGCGTTGTATCTTGGGAGACAGACGTCCATAATCCCGTTTGCACTTCATTGGGGGGCGAAATCTGTCTTAAGGAGATTTGCTTACTTTATTGGCATACCTCGCTTCATTTACTGTCTATTTTTCTGCTTATTTTATTTCTTCTTTTGATTGCGTTTGTCGAATTTCCGACAACATATGGTTCAACAAATGATCATTATATGCTTCTCCATGGTGGAAAAAAAATGCTTCCAACCCATATTTCAAATCTATAAATGCGAGGGTATGTGTTTATATAAATGTATGTATGTATACCTGTCGTAGTGAGTATCACACCGCCAAGGGAAATCCATGCGTGCTTTTTGTTTCTCTTGAAATAATCTATAATGTATTTGGGATTTACAGCTTTGACAACTGAGGGATCATGTTTAATGAAATTGAAGATGCCAATGCCAGAAATGAATAAGAACCAAACACAGAATGGGAGCAAAGGTGTATCCCACTTTGTCTGTACCAAATCTTTGGACCATGAAAAGGAGTACTAAGATTGCAATTGAAGCCCAAACAACAGCGTCTGCTCACAAAAATATATATTAAAAAAAAATATATGTTATAAACTTTTCACTTATCTATGAAATATTAATATTTTTGAAATATAACAAAAATACAGTAATTCAATAATTTTCAGATCAACTACTCAATTCATTTCATCAAATTATTCTTCACATATCATTTCACAATCATACAACTTCAATTATGATTTAAATTCATCGTTGGTGATTTAAACTTGCAAGTGGAGTAAATACCTTGGGACATGTTGGTTTTGGCCTGCTTGATTCCTCCCATGGCTGATAAGACTGTCGACAAGTTGGAAGTTAATCTTCAATTGTTAAAGCTGTGCATGAATTTGTAAACAGTTGAAGAAAAATATTAATTGCAAAAATGTCCTAAAAAGAGTGGCACCGTGTAGACAATAATCTATGACATTTTTAAATTATATCTAAGGCAATATTTTTGAAAGCTTCTTGACTCCTACATACCTCCAACCAACTCAATTCAATCCATTCGGTTTTATTTTATTTTATTTTCCCTTTTTTCATCTCTCCTAATAACATTCTTGAAAAAAAAAAAGGAAGAAGAAGAAAATTGATCTCAACTAGAAAACGCTGCCTTACTAAGGACTCTCAACTATCCTACTATTTTGAGACACTAATAAACAGTTTGTAGCTCAATGAAGGTAGGTGCTAGTCAATCAAGTAAACAATTTGTTCAATTTAAATTTATTAATATACCTGAGACGCATGGAGTGAGCACCCCATCTCCAATCACCATTGAAGTACCAAGCATGGTAGCAAAGAGCAAGACGAACTTTGCAAATCTGCTGTTCTCTAATATGGTTTTGATTCTTGGTGCTCTTCTCATTCCATTATTAGGCAGTTCGAGCTGAAAAGTCGACACATCTCTATCTTCGGCTTCTTGGTTTGGGATTAAACTCACCTTTGCATGTCGACATAACGAAGAGTATAAAGCAAATGTTCCTCCTTCAAAATATTTTATCGAACATCAATGTAGTTGTTTCGCGCGGGTAAGTCGCTAAACCCAATTGTGTAAGGGACAAAACCTCTTGAGACAAAGTCTCAAAAAGGGGTGTTCTTTTATTGGCGATGACTTTACAATTGGAAATGAAAAACAACGTGCCTCCAAGGGGCGCAAGCACACGAGTTACTGAAAGAAAAGCGTTTAAGTCTAAAAACTAAGGAAATGAAAATTACATGTTCTCTGTTCGAGAGTTTTGGATTCGGTCCTTTCCTCTATGTTTTCTTCTCCCTTTTATACTTCACAGACGATCTCTTTGTGATCAACCGTCCTAAAACCGCTTGATCGTCCTATAACTACCCACTTTCCTCATAATGACCAACTTGTCATGAAAACTGTCTTTTTTAACTGCTGCCATTACTCTTCGTCGTTCAACCGCTTTCGATTGAATTCTTTGAATCGTGGAACGTGATAGGGCTGCTTTAATAACTGTTTTGATAACTGCACTTCTTGATAACCACGACGCTTTATTTTTGTTAAGACCTTGGGCGACTTGAAGGTTTGGGCGAGAATAGAGTAACAGCTCTGGGCGACTGTATGGCACTCCATTCGCTCAGATTCTGGGTGACTTGCAAACTTGGGCGATGGCATTACCGCGTTCTTGGGCCTCCTTATTTGGGCCTTCATCTTGATTTGTTCGATTGGGCTTCGTTCTTTGGGCTATCTGATTTGGGGATCCTCCAATTGGGTTTCACTCCTTGGGCTGTTCGATTTGGGCTGAATTTTTATGTGTCAACAATTACCCCCCAATATGGCAGAATTAATAATAATTATTAAATTTTACCATATTCACTTCGTGTTTCTAGCAACATTCGAAATTTCCAAGAATTTCAATCATTGTTTCCTTCTATAACTTGAAAAGGTGCATCGTTTTGCGAACCCTTATAAACCCCAAACACGTCATTTCACTGCACCATTAAACCACGCCTCAAATTTTTTGCGTCTCTCTCGCGATTTACTGTTCATCTCTTGCTTCCCTGCTATGTAACCCTGAAAAACTTCGTTCCTTCTCAAATGGCTACTTCACAATCTCAAGCTGGCGACTCCTTCAGTTTCGATGACTTTCAGAAACTCCTGAGTCGTCCATACATAACTCCGAGTTTTCTCGCACCCGCCGACGTTGAACGTAATGAGTTCTACTTGGGTCCTTTCTTCAACAATGCAGAGGCAGTTGAACAGGCGGCGGTGGGTCAGCTGTTTCCTTGCACTCAGGGCCCTCCGTTTCTGAACTCTCTACCGCTGGGGCCACTTCGTGAAAGAGGTATTCGCACTTGACCTAAATCTGATGTAGCTTTCCGTAGGTGGCATGCTCGCCTTGTGGGTCATGGTCCTACTAAGGCACTTTTTGATAGCGCTAGGATTTCTAATTTGTTAGAAATCTCTATTCGCCCCCTACTTTTGATTCAGCACTCTTTTCGATTGCTTTGAGTTTTTGGTCCCCTGAGTATAACACCTTTATTTTCCGTCTTGGCCCCATGTCTATTACCTTAAAGGATGTTGGGGCCTGGTGAATCTACCACCTTTGAGCGATACCATTTTTTCAGGTATCTTAGTTTCTGGTGGCGCCCCAAAGTTTGGTAAAAACTACACCGATTCTTACTCAAGCCTGCAGACCCTCCACAATCATTCGAGCGCTAAGTCTTCCCATACTGCGCGAGTGGCCTTCCTTTTAGTTTGGCTTTGTAAATATGTTTTGTGTGTGCCAAGCATAAAGCCCTCCCTGAGTTATTTACCTATAGCGCACGAATTGGCGCGTGGCAGGCCTTTGAATTTATATTCTTTGTTTTTGGCTGCCCTTTATAGAGGCATGGCCTCTCTTCAAGCTCAATTGAAGAATGGTGCATCTCCTACTAGCAGTGGACCTCTTTGGTTTACTCAATTGTGGTTGAGATCCTATTTTCCATCGCTTGGTGCTCCATCCATCTCTCGCTCCTCTGCTAGCTGTTATGGGCTAGTCATAGAGCCCTTAGCTCCTGTAAATATGTCAAGAAGGGACATTTTTTCATTCTTTTATTCTTTGGATTCAATCCCTTCCTTTTTTCCTTTTCCTCCTTTTTTGACTCCAAACTATGTACATCCCCCTTCCACTATAGATAGCGCGAGCACCTCCCTACTCATTTGGATCCAGTTTTTAACCGGGAGGGAGCTATTTCACGATATTCTAACTGGGACCAATGCCAAAGCGTTGGTAGAGATTTATGCTCCCCAATTCTTTGCTCGTCAGCTTGGTTTTGGCCAAACTTGGCCTGTTCCTCCTTGCTATTCAAGGAACTTAGTTGACCGTTTTTATACCATTAATAAGGCGAAGGCAGAGGCTATAGACGCTCGTAATCTTCTTTTAACCAGCCATTTTCATTAGCCCCTTTCAATTCTAGCCACGCCATTCACCGTCTTTTTGAACAACTCTGGCCGTCGGTGAAGCGCAGATTATTTGCGACTGACGCCAATCGTGCCTTTCATTTATTAGACCAACCGAGCATTTCTTCTCCCCCTTCTGTTTTGGTCACTCCTTTGTCCGTTCGGAGTCCTTCTCCTTCTCGTCGCACTAAACAGTCTGCTCGTCCATCTTCTTCTCTCCCTGCCAAGCCTACTACAGCCAAGAGTACTCCAAGTCGCAAACGGCCAGCCTCAGCATCTCCCATTCTGGAGGATGATGATGATGATGCCCCTCTTATCGTCAGGAGGAAGGTAATTAAATTGGTTTACTTACAAGTATACTTTTTCACACTTGAAACTTTTCTGTGTGCTGATGATCTTTTGGACTTCTCAAAAAAGCTCAGTCTCTCCTTCAAAGGCTTTGGCATCGACAGCTCCTGCTCCATCATCCTCTGCTGAGGCTACTTCATCGAAACCGGCTGATAAGGGGGCTACGCTTAAAGAGACATCTTCAATCCCAGAGTCCTCATCACAACCCATGGATGAGCCACCTTCTTCCGAAGGCGTCAACCCCCCAAATATCGAAGTAGAAGGTAATTCAGTTTTTTGATGTCTTACCTTTGCTTGTGCTGTTGGTCTCTAATTCGTTGCTCTTGAGTTTTGCAGATACTCCTATGAGTCCACCCGTTGTAACAACATCTTCTCGCTCAGATAAGGGGAAGTCCTCGCGAATGGAGAAGTCGTTGGTGGCAGACTTGGTTGAGGGCATACCATCTTCCACGATTGTTGATGAGGTAGTCTTTGCTTTACTTCTATTTCTATTTTGTTCGTTGTAGTGAGCATCTTTAATATTGGCAATTTTCTTTGCAGGATACTGATAGGATTGTGCGTTCTATCCAAGACTTGTTCGCTTCCTGGGGGCAAGTCCAGACGTCTCGCCCTGCTCCATCTGATCGTCCTGCTACTTCTTCAGAGGAAGATTTGAAGTTCCTCAAGGAGTCGATATTTGAGTACGTATCCTTCATGGATATGGATATTGGAAGGGCTAGTGCTGCCAGACACAAGGATGAACTTGAGCACTTGAGTGCGAAGTTGGAGCAAGCACTGACGCTTCCGTCGCTCAATCTTTCTGCCGATTTTAAAGCGACGTTGAAGGTTATCCACTCCGAGGTCCTTTCTATGCTGGCCAAGAATGCTGAACTAAAGGCCAAGCGTACTCAATATCTTCGAGCCGTAGCTGAGAAAGAGTCTTTGCGTATGGAGATTAACAAGGCTGAGGACGAGTTGAAAGAAATCTCTTCCGAAGTCATGGTTGAAGACTCTTTGATGGTTAACTTGGCTGCTCAGATGAGGGAACTTCAAGCCAAAATGGACGACTGCAGGGCGATAATGGCTGCTAAAAAGCGCAACGCCTCCCAGGGAATTGAGCGAACTAAGTCCTTGGTCGAGCAGTACAAGAAGTTGGAAGTTGATGATGATGTTGTTGGCTGAATTGAACATCACTTCCTCTCGGCAGAACGAGGATTGGGAAAAACTTAGGGAACGAATTCGTTCAGTATGGGGTAGACTGTAATTAAGACATATGATGCCTTTTTCTTTTGTAATTCGATTTTTTCCCTTTATAACTTTGTTCATCATTAATGAACATTAACTTCTTGTGCATTTATTTGACGTTTATTTTTTAGTCGTCAATTCTTTAATTGCTTTGTGCTAAAAATCTTGTCCATTTTCTTTTGATATTTCCACCACTTTTTCCAAGACTTTGGGCTATTTAATTCCGTTTATTAGACAGAAATGTGGCTGTTCATATTCTGTCTCTTCGTCTCCACCCCCTATAAATGCTTCGCGTTTTCCACTTTTTGTCTTCATCTTCATTTTCTTCTTCAAAACTGATTTGTTGCCATTGCTTGGCATTCTGACACTCAATCCGACCCAAAATGGACTGTTTAGTCTGCCCATTTTACTATTTGCCTTGATGTCACCTTTGGTATGGGAGGTATAGGAAATATTTTCTGGCTAGCAGCGAAGTTTTTTTCTTCAAAATTCTTCCCATCGTCTCTTTGTTCTTCACAAGGAGTCGATGATGGAAGGCAATTTTTGGACTGCTTGTGAGCCACTCTGCTTGCTGAGAGTGCTTCTCAGCTTGCCTGCTGAGAGTGCTTCTCAGCCTCTTTGCTCGCCATTGCAGCGATGCATTTAGGAAGGTGGTGAGGCCAGTACACCCTCTTACTCGGCGATCCCACCATTGCAGCGATGCATTTAGGAAGGTGGTGAGGCCAGTACACCCTCTTACTCGGCGATCCCACCATTGCAGCGATGCATTTAGGAAGGCGGTGTGAAACTTACTCAGCGATCAACTGGAAGATTATCTTACTTTAGTTGTATTTTGTAGAACATCCATTATTTGTATTTTTGTATTCTTGTAATGAACGTTTGATAATAAAGGACTTCATTTGAACGTATTTCGCTCTGACCTTGTTATCTTTTAATCGTTCAAAATGTTTGATTATGTTTTTATATGTTCACATTCCCACAAAGAAGGAACATATTTTTTCAAATACTTGCCGTTAATGAATCTCACGTGCTTGGTGCCGTCTAAATCTTCCAAGTGGTACGCTCCATTAGGCAACACACTGTTTATTTTGTATGGTCCTTCCCAATTGGGCGACCACTTCCCGTATTTTGGATCTTTGCTATCCAAAGGGAGTATCGTTTCCAAACTAGTTCACCCAGGCTGAACGACTTGGCTATGTCTTTTTTATTATAAAACTTAGCCATTCTTTGCTTTTGAACTTGCAATCTATCTAAGACGTCCAACTTTAATTCGTCTAAACTCAATAAATTTTGAACTAGTGATTCGGCATACTCATCATTATTCAACTTATGTTGCAAGCACACTTTAATCGATT